>NC_086445.1:905097432-905397432 GCF_028390025.1 Pseudophryne corroboree | reverse complement strand
ACTCGGAGAAAAGGAGTTACTGGTAGGTATTAAATTCCTATTTTTTTGTTACTTTTTATTTTATTTTACATTGGCCATTCTCAAAAAAGTCTACCCATCCTAATTCAACTGATTTAGATCTAATGTCCATCAGCTTTATAAATGTTCATGCTGCCCGTGGTTTGATTCCATTGTATGTTTTAATTTTAATCTCCCACCACTGAGGGTGCCTGTGTATTTAAGACATTTGAAGTTCATTGTATTTCGGTCTTACAAGGGATCTAGCCACAACGAATCACTCAGTGAGGCTTTTTCATGCTTTGACCAATCAGAGTGAAGCTGTTGGTGAAAGCTGACAGAATTCACAGCCATTTGCTATGGAGCACCGCAGTTTAGAGATGAGCGGGTTCGGTTTCTCGGAAACCGAACCCCCCCGAACTTCAGCCTTTTTACATGGGTCCGAGGCAGACTCGGATCTTCCCGCCTTGCTCGGCTAACCCGAGCGCGCCCGAACGTCATCATCCCGCTGTCGGATTCTCGCGAGGCTCGTATTCTATCGCGAGACTCGGATTCTATATAAGGAGCCGCGCGTCGCCGCCATTTTCACACGTGCATTGAGATTGATAGGGAGAGGACGTGGCTGGCGTCCTCTCCGTTTAGAGTAGACTAGAGAGTAGAGAGTAGAGACACTTGATTTACTAATTTTGGGGAGCATATTAGGACGGAGTACTACTTGCTGATAGTGTGACCAGTGACCACCAGTTTAATTAATCCGTTCTCTGCCTGAAAAAAAACGATACACAGTGTGACACAGTCACATACCATATCTGTGCTCAGCCTCAGTGTGCCCTCAGTGTGCTGCATCATCTATGTAATACTGTATATCTGACTGTGCTGAGTGCTCACTGCTCACACAGCTTAATTGTGGGGGAGACTGGGGAGCAGTTATAGCAGGAGTACATATTTTAACAGTGCACACTTTTGCTGCCAGAGTGCCACTGCCAGTGCCAGTGTGACTGACCAGTGACCACTGACCACCAGTATATTGTGATTGTCTGCCTGAAAAAGTTAAACACTCGTCGTGTGGTGTTTTTATTCTATAAACGCATTCTGCTGACAGTGTCCAGCAGGTCCGTCATTATATAATATATACCTGTCCGGCTGCAGTAGTGATATATATATATTTTTTATATCATTATCATCCAGTCTATATTAGCAGCAGACGCAGTACGGTAGTCCACGGCTGTAGCTACCTCTGTGTCGGCAGTCGCTCGTCCATCCATAATTGTATACCACCTACCCGTGGTATTTTTTTTTTTTTTCTATCTTCTTGATACTAGTAGCTTACTTTAGGAGTCTGCAGTGCTGAGCTGACAGTGTCCAGCAGGTCCGTCATTATATAATATATACCTGTCCGGCTGCAGTAGTGATATATATATATATTTTTTATATCATTATCATCCAGTCTATATTAGCAGCAGACGCAGTACGGTAGTCCACGGCTGTAGCTACCTCTGTGTCGGCAGTCGCTAGTCCATCCATAATTGTATACCACCTACCTGTGGTGTTTTTTTTTTTCTATCTTCTTGATACTACTAGTAGCTTACTTTAGGAGTCTGCAGTGCTGAGCTGACAGTGTCCAGCAGGTCCGTCATTATATAATATATACCTGTCCTGCTGCAGTAGTGATATATATATATTTTTTATATCATTATCATCCAGTCTATATTAGCAGCAGACGCAGTACAGTAGTCCACGGCTGTAGCTACCTCTGTGTCGGCAGTCGCTCGTCCATCCATAATTGTATACCACCTACCTGTGGTGTTTTTTTTTTCTATCTTCTTGATACTAGTAGCTTACTTTAGGAGTCTGCAGTGCTGAGCTGACAGTGTCCAGCAGGTCCGTCATTATATAATATATACCTGTCCGGCTGCAGTAGTGATATATATATATATATTTTTTATATCATTATCATCCAGTCTATATTAGCAGCAGACGCAGTACGGTAGTCCACGGCTGTAGCTACCTCTGTGTCGGCAGTCGCTCGTCCATCCATAATTGTATACCACCTACCCGTGGTGTTTTTTTTTCTTTCTATCTTCTTGATACTAGTAGCTTACTTTAGGAGTCTGCAGTGCTGAGCTGACAGTGTCCAGCAGGTCCGTCATTATATAATATATACCTGTCCGGCTGCAGTAGTGATATATATATATATATATTTTTTATATCATTATCATCCAGTCTATATTAGCAGCAGACGCAGTACGGTAGTCCACGGCTGTAGCTACCTCTGTGTCGGCAGTCGCTAGTCCATCCATAATTGTATACCACCTACCTGTGGTGGTTTTTTTTTTCTATCTTCTTGATACTACTAGTAGCTTACTTTAGGAGTCTGCAGTGCTGAGCTGACAGTGTCCAGCAGGTCCGTCATTATATAATATATACCTGTCCGGCTGCAGTAGTGATATATATATATATTTTTTATATCATTATCATCCAGTCTATATTAGCAGCAGACGCAGTACGGTAGTCCACGGCTGTAGCTACCTCTGTGTCGGCAGTCGCTAGTCCATCCATAATTGTATACCACCTACCTGTGGTGTTTTTTTTTCTTTCTATCTTCTTGATACTACTAGTAGCTTACTTTAGGAGTCTGCAGTGCTGAGCTGACAGTGTCCAGCAGGTCCGTCATTATATAATATATACCTGTCCGGCTGCAGTAGTGATATATATATATATTTTTTATATCATTATCATCCAGTCTATATTAGCAGCAGACGCAGTACGGTAGTCCACGGCTGTAGCTACCTCTGTGTCGGCAGTCGCTCGTCAATCCATAAGTATACTAGTATCCATCCATCTCCATTGTTTACCTGAGGTGCCTTTTAGTTGTGCCTATTAAAATATGGAGAACAAAAATGTTGAGGTTCCAAAAATAGGGAAAGATCTAGATCGACTTCCACCTCGTGCTGAAGCTGCTGCCACTAGTCATGGCCGAGACGATGAAATGCCAGCAACGTCGTCTGCCAAGGCCGATGCCCAATGTCATAGTACAGAGCATGTAAAATCCAAAACACCAAATATCAGTAAAAAAGGACTCAAAAATCTAAAATAAAATTGTCGGAGGAGAAGCGTAAACTTGCCAATATGCCATTTACCACACGGAGTGGCAAGGAACGGCTGAGGCCCTGGCCTATGTTCATGGCTAGTGGTTCAGCTTCACATGAGGATGGAAGCACTCAGCCTCTCGCTAGAAAAATGAAAAGACTCAAGCTGGCAAAAGCACAGCAAAGAACTGTGCGTTCTTCGAAATCACAAATCCACAAGGAGAGTCCAATTGTGTCGTTTGCGATGCCTGACCTTCCCAACACTGGACGTGAAGAGCATGCGCCTTCCACCATTTGCACGCCCCCTGCAAGTGCTGGAAGGAGCACCCGCAGTCCAGTTCCTGATAGTCAGATTGAAGATGTCAGTGTTGAAGTACACCAGGATGAGGAGGATATGGGTGTTGCTGGCGCTGGGGAGGAAATTGACCAGGAGGATTCTGATGGTGAGGTGGTTTGTTTAAGTCAGGCACCCGGGGAGACACCTGTTGTCCGTGGGAGGAATAGGGCCATTGACATGCCTGGTGAAAATACCAAAAAAATCAGCTCTTCGGTGTGGAAGTATTTCAACAGAAATGCGGACAACATTTGTCAAGCCGTGTGTTGCCTTTGTCAAGCTGTAATAAGTAGGGTAAGGACGTTAACCACCTCGGAACATCCTCCCTTATACGTCACCTGCAGCGCATTCATCATAAGTCAGTGACAAGTTCAAAAACTTTGGGCGACAGCGGAAGCAGTCCACTGACCAGTAAATCCCTTCCTCTTGTAACCAAGCTCACGCAAACCACCCCACCAACTCCCTCAGTGTCAATTTCCTCCTTCCCCAGGAATGCCAATAGTCCTGCAGGCCATGTCACTGGCAATTATGACGAGTCCTCTCCTGCCTGGGATTCCTCCGATGCATCCTTGCGTGTAACGCCTACTGCTGCTGGCGCTGCTGTTGTTGCTGCTGGGAGTCGATGGTCATCCCAGAGGGGAAGTCGTACTCGTAAGACCACTTTTACTACTTCCACCAAGCAATTGACTGTCCAACAGTCCTTTGCGAGGAAGATGAAATATCACAGCAGTCATCCTGCTGCAAAGCGGATAACTGAGGCCTTGGCATCCTGGGCGGTGAGAAACGTGGTTCCGGTATCCATCATTACTGCAGAGGCAACTAGAGACTTGTTGGAGGTACTGTGTCCCCGGTACCAAATACCATCTAGGTTCCATTTCTCTAGGCAGGCGATACCGAAAATGTACACAGACCTCAGAAAAAGACTCACCAGTGTCCTAAAAAATGCAGTTGTACCCAATGTCCACTTAACCACGGACATGTGGACAAGTGGAGCAGGGAAGGCTCAGGACCAGCCCACTGGGTAGATGTATGGACTCCCGCCGCAAGAACAGCAGCGGCGGCACCAGTAGCAGCATCTCGCAAACGCCAACTCTTTCCTAGGCAGGCTACGCTTTGTATCACCGCTTTCCAGAATACGCACACAGCTAAAAACCTCTTACGGCAACTGAGGAAGATCATCGCAGAATGGCTTACCCCAATTGGACTCTCCTGTGGATTTGTGGCATCGGACAACGCCAGCAATATTGTGTGTGCATTAAATATGGGCAAATTCCAGCACGTCCCATGTTTTGCACATACCTTGAATTTGGTGGTGCAGAATTATTTAAAAAACGAGAGGGGCGTGCAAGAGATGCTGTCGGTGGCCAGAAGAATTGCGGGACACTTTCGGCGTACAGGCACCACGTACAGAAGACTGGAGCACCACCAAAAACGCCTGAACCTGCCCTGCCATCATCTGAAGCAAGAAGTGGTAACGAGGTGGAATTCAACCCTCTATATGCTTCAGAGGTTGGAGGAGCAGCAAAAGGCCATTCAAGCCTATACAACTGAGCACGATATATGAGGTGGAATGCACCTGTCTCAAGCGCAGTGGAGAATGATTTCAACGTTGTGCAAGGTTCTGCAACCTTTTGAACTTGCCACACGTGAAGTCAGTTCAGACACTGCCAGCCTGAGTCAGGTCATTCCCCTCATCAGGCTTTTGCAGAAGAAGCTGGAGACATTGAAGGAGGAGCTAACACAGAGCGATTCCGCTAGGCATGTGGGACTTGTGGATGGAGCCCTTAATTCGCTTAACAAGGATTCACGGGTGGTCAATCTGTTGAAATCAGAGCACTACATTTTGGCCACCGTGCTCGATCCTAGATTTAAAACCTACCTTGGATCTCTCTTTCCGGCAGACACAAGTCTGCTGGGGTTCAAAGAACTGCTGGTGACAAAATTGTCAAGTCAAGCGGAACGCGACCTGTCAACATCTCCTCCTTCACATTCTCCCGCAACTGGGGGTGCGAGGAAAAGGCTCAGAATTCCGAGCCCACCCGCTGGCGGTGATGCAGGGCAGTCTGGAGCGACTGCTGATGCTGACATCTGGTCCGGACTGAAGGACCTGACAACGATTACGGACATGTCGTCTACTGTCACTGCATATGATTCTCTCCCCATTGACAGAATGGTGGAGGATTATATGAGTGACCGCATCCAAGTAGGCACGTCAGACAGTCCGTACTTATACTGGCAGGAAAAAGAGGCAATTTGGAGGCCCTTGCACAAACTGGCTTTATTCTACCTAAGTTGCCCTCCCACAAGTGTGTACTCCGAAAGAGTGTTTAGTGCCGCCGCTCACCTTGTCAGCAATCGGCGTACGAGGTTACATCCAGAAAATGTGGAGAAGATGATGTTCATTAAAATGAATTATAATCAATTCCTCCGTGGAGACATTGACCAGCAGCAATTGCCTCCACAAAGTAGTACACAGGGAGCTGAGATGGTGGATTCCAGTGGGGACGAATTGATAATCTGTGAGGAGGAGGATGTACACGGTGATATATCGGAGGATGATGATGAGGTGGACATCTTGCCTCTGTAGAGCCAGTTTGTGCAAGGAGAGATTAATTGCTTCTTTTTTGGTGGGGGTCCAAACCAACCCGTCATTTCAGTCACAGTCGTGTGGCAGACCCTGTCACTGAAATGATGGGTTGGTTAAAGTGTGCATGTCCTGTTTATACAACATAAGGGTGGGTGGGAGGGCCCAAGGACAATTCCATCTTGCACCTCTTTTTTCTTTCATTTTTCTTTGCGTCATGTGCTGTTTGGGGGGTGTTTTTTGGAAGGGCCATCCTGCGTGACACTGCAGTGCCACTCCTAGATGGGCCAGGTGTTTGTGTCGGCCACTAGGGTCGCTTAGCTTACTCACACAGCTACCTCATTGCGCCTCTTTTTTTCTTTGCGTCATGTGCTGTTTGGGGAGTGTTTTTTGGAAGGGCCATCCTGCGTGACACTGCAGTGCCACTCCTAGATGGGCCAGGTGTTTGTGTCGGCCACTTGGGTCGCTTAGCTTAGCCATCCAGCGACCTCGGTGCAAATTTTAGGACTAAAAATAATATTGTGAGGTGTGAGGTGTTCAGAATAGACTGAAAATGAGTGGAAATTATGGTTATTGAGGTTAGTAATACTTTGGGATCAAAATGACCCCCAAATTCTATGATTTAAGCTGTTTTTTAGGGTTTTTTGAAAAAAACACCCGAATCCAAAACACACCCGAATCCGACAAAAAAAATTCGGTGAGGTTTTGCCAAAACGCGTTCGAACCCAAAACACGGCCGCGGAACCGAACCCAAAACCAAAACACAAAACCCGAAAAATTTCCGGTGCTCATCACTACCGCAGTTGTGCAACTTTAGTCCTGTTGCTTACAGGTTTGAGTGCAGGAGGGAGCAGTGTGAGTGCAGTAGGGGGTGGTGACAGACAGGAGCACACAGGACAGCCTGTGTAAACGGCACTGTGCTGCCTTTCTAATGCTACAGGCATTGTGCAGTTCAGAACTGGCACTGTAGTCTGCCCTCCAACGCTATGTGGTGCGTCTGTCCTTACACCTGGCGACCGTTACTTCCAGGAGTTACATCACTAGAGTTCCAGAAGCACAGAGGGGGTCATTCCGAGTTGATCGCTAGCATAAAATGTTCGCTGTGCAGCGATGATGCAACAAAATGGCACTTCTGCGTATGCGGCGCAATGCGCACACGTGACGTACTTTCACAACGGCCGATGTAGTTTCACACAAGGTCTAGCGAAGCTTTTCAGTTGCACTGCTGGTCGCAGAGTGATTGACATGAAGTGGGCATTTCTGGGTGTCAACTGACCGTTTTCAGGGAGTGTTCGGAAAAATGCAGGCGTGGCTGGGCGAACACAGGGCGTGTTCGTGATGTCAAAACAGGAACTGAACAGTCTGAAGTGATCGCAAGCGCTGAGTAGGTCTGAAGCTACTCTGAAACTGCACAAAATTATTTTGTAGCCGCTGTGCGATCCTTTCGTTCACACTTCTGCTAAGCTAAAATACACTCCCAGTGGGAGGCGGCTTAGCGTTTGCACGGCTGATAAAAACAGCTAGCGAGCGATCAACTCGGAATGACCCCCAGAATGTCAAAGGTATAGATTTGCAGCTTACAGAGATACCCATGGGGTCTGTTGCTGCTGTTGAAAATGGAGCTACCTGTTGGGGAAGCGGTTAAAATCCCGCTAGTCGGGATCCCGGCGGTGACCATGCCGATGCCGGAATCCCGACAAGCTGTGAAATGCCGCCGCCACAATAGTGGCAACACAGGCTATTCTCCCTCTGTGGGTGTCCACGACAGCGAGCCCGCAAGGGGCTTTATAGTGCTCACCCTGCTGCTGGCATTCTAGCGGACGGGATCCCGCTGTCGGAATCATGACAGCCAAGATCATGTCTGCCAGTAATTCCTACTAAACCCACCTGTTGCAGTACCTCCATGGTACATATGGGGGATACATAATATTTACAGGTACCTGCAGAAAATGGGTGTTTTTAAGGGATAACTGCCAAATATTATTTGATAAATAAAACAGAGTCACTAGCTGATAGCTGAATTGAGAGGAAGTGGAATATAAATACAGTACGTATCAGGTCTGATTCCGACAATGTTCTGAATTCCTTAGTAATAGAGTGTAAATGAGGATGCAGGTGGCTATCTGATTCTGCCATTCCTTGTAATGACTTGTAGTGATTTACTGTATTCCTTCTGACTTTGTTTCTCCCTAGGAAAACTTGTAGCATCTTCACATTCAGCAGTGACTTGTATTTGTTTACACATCAAGCACAAGCTCACATCTCTAAAATACCATATATTTTCAGATAAAGCTGCATGCTATACATATATATGTTTAAGACCAGCGGCATATCCCAACGCCAAAACAAAGCTTGGATGGGGTGAACCACCAAAGTCTCTTGAGAATGGGATTTGGAGCACAGGATGAGCCAAGAGCCTGCAGCTGTGTGGAGAGTAAGCCACATGCTATATGCACTTTTGTTGTACCTGTGCCTTTCAAATTTGTGTGAATTGAAGTTTTCAGAAGTTCCTTCAACATTGTTCACCTGTGTTGACACTGAGTCACAGATAAGGAAAACTGAATATTGGGAACTGCACTACACCATTAAGGACATTGATTATACCCTTGGTGAAACTAAAAGATTGCAGAATATTGCGCTGGACATTTTTCATTTTGAACCTTGATGTACTGTATATCAGTGACTTGCTGTGATTATATATATGTATATATATATATATATATATATATATATATACAGATGCAGTTCAGCCGGCACTCAGATTAAGATAAACAGCATGCCCCGGTGCCATAATCCAAGAGACAGTATACACATCCAAAAGAGGACAATAAAGCACTTCAGAGGCTTTTAGAAGAAAAAGTGTAATGTTGAAAGCATTTCAACATTACACTTTTTCTTCTAAAAGCCTCTGGAGTGCCTTATTGTCCTATTTTGGATGTGTGTATATATATATATATATATATATATATATATATAACTCCCAAGTGCGCTATATTGATTTAATGTTTTTTTCAGAGATTCTTCCAAGGTAACCCAAATAGGTATAGACTGCAAGCTGGAGAATTCTTATAATCACTGTTTCCTAGGGTCCTGAAACAGATATCCCCTCACCAATCACACAAACAAGAGGCCCAAGGCCAATTAGTACCAGTTTTTGGTTTATTAACACGGGTTTTGAACTTACACATTAAAAAGTTGTACAGAGATAAAATTTGTATATCAGTGAGAACTGTCCAGAATATGATGATGACAAAATAGATCCTCCCTCACCTTAACAAGGTGTGAGCTCAAAGGGGAGAATCTTCACACATTGGATAAGTAACTCATGGCTGACAGACCCTACGCGTTTCATCTAATCGACTTCAATAATTTAATAATGAAGGCAGTACCAAATGCGCGATTGAGAATAACTTTACAAATGGTCATGCAACAGCCTGGATATAATTCTTTATTTTTATGTTTTTTTTTTTTTTTAAATTGAGGTTTTTAAATCCCAATAGCTTTAGTAAAGCTTATCTGCTAATGAGTAGTGTGTGTAGTACGTATATAGATAACCTTGAAACCACCTGAATATACTAGAGGGCTTTTACATCCAAATAGCTTTAATGGTAAAGTGCGGTGGGGTGAGGCAGAGCCTTTGCTGTCATACTAACATATTCGCCAGAGTTTTGACTATATAAAGTATATGAAAAATACAAAGAATATATTTTGCATTAATCTAATCATTTTTATAGTCAAAACTCTGGCGTAAAAAGTCTATGGCAGGTGAGGCAGTGCCCCCCCTACCTACCTTGTCCGCACACCTCTGATCAAAACTCACCAAATTTCCAGCAGTGTATACTGCTGCACCTGTGTATAATGCTCACATGAACCCCCGGGCTCATATATTGTGTATAATTCCGTCTCTGGTACTAGACAGTGCCTCCTCAGTCATCTGGATCAAATCAAAGTGTACAGTATTACATATCAGTAGCCAAATTAATCCATCAGTAGTTTTAAATGTCTCATAGCAGCATAAAAGCAGGATACTTATCAGAGCACAGCACAGGCATATTTCATAAATGTCATTTGCTGCTGTGAATGTGTACGCAACAGCTGTGCAGGATTTTGGTACTTACCGATAAATCCATTTCTCTGATTCCATAGGGTACACTGGCACTATGACACTGGACTGTATATGGGTGGTTGAGTGGAGCCAGCAAAAATTTTAGACTTGTGACTGGCTCCTCCACTTCTATGCCCCATCAACCCCACTCATAGAAACTGAGCCCGAGTGGGGTCAGAAAGGCGAGAACAGCTAGAGAAGAAGGAAAATAACAGAACAAGAAAGTCAAGAACAGTCCAAGAACCAACAAAACCAAACGCAAGTACACCGCAACAACACATGCAGTCACACATCAGAACAGAACAGTGGCAGAAAATTAAAAAAACAGCACAGGGAGAGCATCCAGTGTCCTCTAATACAACTGCCCGGTCCACATATATCCAAAGGAACAAACTACATCCAAGAAACGAGAAGATGGAGAATCCCCTGACAAAACAGGCACCACAATTTGTGGTTAATATGGAAAGTGGAAACCACCTTTGGCAAGAAAACCACTCCAGTGCGAAGCTCAGCCCGATCATCATGGAAAACAAGGTAGGGAGAGCGACATGATAAAGTCGCAAACTGGAATACTCTCCAAGCTGAAGCCAAGGATAACAAGAGCACCGTCTTCCAGGACAAGAATTACAGTAAATTCACTATCTCCAGAGGTTCAAAAACAGCCGAATTGGAGAAAGGTCAAGACAAGGTAAAGATCCATGGGTGCCATAGATGGGACAAAGGGAGGCTGAGTATGGAGGACTCCCTGCAGGAAAGTCTGCAATTCCAAAATCAGGGCCAACCGGCGCTGAAAAAAGATGGACAAGGCAAAAAACCTGACCCTTCAATGAGCTCAACCGGAGCCCTGCCTCCAAACCGGCTTGCACGAATAGCAACAGGTGGGAAAGCCAGAAAGATGTGATGTGATAGGGAATCCATGCCCTTCACATCATGCCACTTAAGACTTCCAGATAATGGACAGAAATTACCGGCTTCCGTGCTTGAAGCATTGTGGTAATAACATTCCTTGGAACACCTTGGCGCCTTCACAGTGTGGTCTCAACATCCACGCCATCATGTGAAAATGCCACAAGTCGAGATAAATGAACGGACCCTGTTGAAGAAGATCCGATCTTAGAGGTAATGGCCACGGTTCATCTGCGAGAAGTAGACGCAGGTTGGAGTACCACGCCTTGTGAGTCCAATCTGGAGAGACCAGGACAACTGTGGTGGACTCGTGTTTAATATGTTTGAGTACCTGTGGCAGAAGAGGAAAGGGAGGAAGCAGAAAAGCCAGCTGGAACAGTCACAGAGTTGTAAGAGCATCCACCACCACCACTGCTGCATCACGAGTCCGGGACCAGTAGTGGGGAAGCTGGTGATTGCGTCTGGAAGCCATGAGGTCTAACTGGGGCATACCCCAATGGTGGACAAGTTGGCGAAACACATACAGATGAAGAGCCCATTCTCTGGGATGGATGTCTTGACGACTGAAATAGTCCGCTTCCCAAGTTTCCATGTTGGGGGATGAACACAGTAGAAATCACTATGGCATATTTTCCATCCAGAGCAGAATGCAACGGACCTCTCGCATGGCCATGTGACTGCAAGTTCCCCCTTGCTTATTGATGTACACCACGGCAGTGGCATTGTCTGACTGTACTCAAATTGGTAGTCCATTCAGCAGGGGAAACAACCTCAGTAAGGCATTGTAAACTGCTCTGAGCTCCAGAACATTGATCCTTAAGAGCTACTCATGGCGGGACCAGCGACCCTGGAACTGATTGTCCAACACCACTGCACCCCAGTCACAGAAACTGGCATCTATCACCATGAGAACCCAGTTCCAAATGCCGAAGTGGTGACCTGCCAACTGATGTGTGGACTGAAGCCACCAAAGGAGAAAGACATGGGTCCGGGGGGCCAGACGTACCAGCCGGTGCATGTGAAGATGCAGCCCTGTCCACTGAGACAGGAGGTCCAGTTGGAAAGTCCTGAAATGGAACTGGACGAATTCAATGGCTTTGAAGGCAGCCACCATTTTGCCCAAAATGCGAATGCAAAGGTGGACTGGCACCCATTTTGGCTGGAGCACCAATCGGACTAATTGCTGGATCACCTGGGCTTTGTCTGCAAAGGAACATCCTTTGCAGGGACGTGTCCAAAATCATGCCAAGGAACTGAAGACACTGAGGGGGCACCAGGCTGGACTTTGGGAACTTGATGATTCAGCCATGTTGGAGAAGAAAGTGATGTGTTAGGGACAGGTCAGCCAACAGCATCTCCTTTGATGGGGCCTTGAGGAAGAGATTGTGCAGATAAAGGATTATGGTGACCCCCTGAGAACGGAGATGAGAAATCATCACTGCCATCAACTTGGTAAACATTTTGGTTGCCGACGATAGACCAAATGGCACAGCCCAAAACTGGTAGTGCGAGTCCTGGACTGCAAAACGGAGGAAGGCTTGATGCGGTTCACAAATGGGATTGTGTAAGCATGCATCCTTGATGTCCAAGGATATGAGGAACTCTGCATCCTCCAGACATGCAATCACTGAGTGAAGGGACTCCAACTTTAACCGGTAAATTGGCAAATAGAGATTTAACAATTTGAGATTCAAGATTTGCCGGACAGAGCCATCCGGCTTTGAGACCACAAATAGGTTCATGTAGAATCCCTCCATGCTCTGGTGAAAAGGAACAGGAACCAGTACCTTGGAAGCTAAAAGTTTGGCGACTGCTTGTTGTAGCACCTCCCGCTTTGAATGCGAGGATTGCAGACCGGTGGTGAAAAAATGACAAGTAGGTGGGGAAACAAACTATTTGGTTCCCCTGAGAGACAAGGTTTCGAACCCAGGCATCCTGGCAGGTTTGCAGCCAAATGTCCTTGAACTGCAAGGTGAGCGACCACCGTGGGATCCCTCAGGTGGGATGTCAGGTAGGACGTCTTGGAAGGTCGATCTCTGCTGCTAGCACCTCAAGATATGGAAAGAGGGCCTTGAGTATGATTTACGCAGAGCTGTGGAAGTGAGGAAGTGGAAGGCAAGAACATGAACTTACCCCCAGTAGCCTGGGAAATCCACTTGTCCAGTTATGGCAAATGGTAGTGCTTCTACAGCCTTCTTGGATTTTGTATAAGTCAAAGGGCTCAGCAAGCGGCAATTGCCGAAGCAGAGATTCAGGAACCAAGCTACCCAATATCCCTGGTCGCTTGCCCTAGGTATAAAGCTGACTCCCGGATGTGCTCAGCCAAGGAGACGATATCTGATGGCGGCAGACCTGACTCAAACCCCGGACTAACGTCTTAGCCTGTGCTTTGATAGCTTTTGTTAACCCAAGAGTCAACTAATGCCACCCGGAGAAGAACACCAGCCGGTGTGTAATTGGACTCTAATGTTGTCTCCAATTTACGGTCAGAAGATTCTTTTAACAAAGTTGCACCCGGTACCGGCAGCATAGTTTTCCTGGAGGGCCCAGGGATCCAAAAGTGGAGAGGTCTCCCATCTGACCCTATTGTCTGCTGGGGGAGGGTAATAAGAAAGAACATGCTTGGGTATCTCGAACTTTTTGTCCGGATGTTTCCAAGTGAACGAGAACTGGTCATCCAGTTCCTGCGAGATGGGAAAAGTAAATGCTGACCTTTGTTTTTACCAAAGAGAGACATATCTTGAGATTCCGAATCCAAAACCTTCAATACCTGGCATACTGCTGGGATGAGGGCCTCTATTCCCTGAGCAACCAGATCCAAATACTGTTGCAGAAAATTGTCATCTGATTCCTGCAGCAACTGACCTTCATCATCCTTAAAAAAAAAAAAAAAGTGATCCTGATCTAAGTCGTCAGACTGTAGGACCTACGGCAAAAGTCTCTTCTTCGACGGAGACTGCGCAGGTGGAGTGAGAACCCAGAGAAAGATTCCCCCCTTTCCATGACCTGAACAAATCCCTCCACAAAGTGGGCTAAAGCCTAAGCCCAAGCCGGCCCAGGCTTCAGCAAAGCAACAAGAGATCCGGAACCAGATGCTTGCGACCGAGATGATTCTCTATCTCTAAGGAGGCTGCCAATTCTGCAGGCAGGTCGGACATGACACCAGCTGCAATTGGTGCTGAGTCCCCCGACTCACAGGATTCAAATTGTAGTGCACCCTCAGAGTGAGTCTGTGTAAATGTAGCATTACACTTTTTACATGCTAAAAACTTCTGAGAAGTCTTAGAACCCTTGCCTGCCACAGCTAACAGACAGCAGATACTGTAAATAGCAATGCACACTAAGCACAAACACTAAGCACACTCACACAGAAAAGGTGAAGTGAAAAAGCAGCAATAGGGAAGGAGTGTCACACCTAACCCCCATTAGAATATAACTTACATAGGCAAACACAGACAGGTTTCCTCTTGGCCATTGGCTCAAATTATGTTCACAATAGCAACAGTATATTATACGACTTGAGTTGCCACAACTTGCAGTTTAAGGGACAGAGCGGAGCTGCTGCACATGCTCAGTGGTAGCAGCTTCATCTGCCAAGTTTGCGGTGTGTGTGGATCTAACCCCTCAATCACAGCACTGGATTAGAGAGTAGCTGCCAGGAAGAAGAGACTGGAGCCTTACCATGAGGTGGGAGAATGTGTGCTTATTGTGCAGTTCAGTCTCCTACAGGTTTTATTATGTATGTATGTATGTATGTATGTATGTATGTATGTATGTATATATTATGGGATGTTTGACTTTTTCCTGACTACTTATGTTATTTATATTAAATATGTTTGATACAGCCTATACATAAACCATCTATATATTCAGTGTATAAAAAGACCAATGTGTACATACTGTATGTGTCCATGGTCGGTACTAGGTTCTTCAACCACTTCTCCAGATTCCCGCACTTGCTCCTATGTTCCGCAAAGTGGGAGATTGTGGTATGCATTTGGAAACCCCCTCTAGAAATCCTGCATTTGCCCCTGACTCCCCTCCAACAACCCAGCAGCCTGCAGTGCACTTTTGTCCCACTAGAATCTTGCTGCATCAGGTGATCACAGATTTGTTTGATCCCGCTGGATTTGGGATATAAGGGATAGTATGCTTACCATCAGTAACTGTCTGTTACTGACTCCACCCACTGTGCAGTGGGCGGGTAACTTGCTACCACCACCAGGCTCCTATGATCAGAACCTGTAACCACTTACTTTCACCCAGGCTCTTACACTAGCACCAGGAACCAATTCTTCCAGGCTCCCATTTTCGGCACCTGGAACCGCCTACTCCTGAGTACGTATGGACATGCTGCTGATGCTGCAGCACCTCCTCCATGGAAAAGTCTCTGCAGGGTAGCTGGCAGAGGGCTGAGCTTGGAGACACTGGGCTGAAAACAGAACAGCCGGATAACGAAATAGCATTTGGTGTAATTCTGTTGGCCGCAGGATACGCATGAAGTCGTTTTAGAGGCAAGATGTTTATTGCTCAAAATACTTTTCTCTAACGTCCTAGAGGATATTGGGGTCCATTTAGTACCATGGGTATAGATGGGTCCACTAAGAGCTATGGGCACTTTAAGAATTTGATAGTGTGGGCTGGCTCCTCCCTCTATGCCCCTCCTGCCACACTCAGTTTAGAAAATGTGCACGTAGTTGCTGGTCACGCTGTAGGAAGCTCCTGAAGAGTTTTCTGCATTTATATTCTGTTTGTTATTTTCAGGCAGGGCTGGTCGGCACCAGCCTGCCTGCTTTGTGGGACTTAGGGGGGGAGGGGGATGGGCCAACCTCTTGAAGGGTTAATGGTTCCTTTCCCCGCTGACAGGACACTGAGCTCCTGAGGGAACTATTCGCAAGCCCCACCTCGGCGAATGTACATTCCCGCAGCACGCTGCCACCCCTAACAGATCCAGAAGAATGAAGAGTGGTGAGTACTGAGCCGGAGTCCCGGTTAGCGGGGCACCAGCCATTATGGCAGCACGAGGGTACGGAGACACACTGCTTCTAAATGGGGGCAAAATGCGTCTCCAGACATAGTACACAACTGCGTCTCAGTGCACTGTACAAAGTACCCAAACTGGCAAATACAGCCTTAAAACGGTTCTGCTCTATTTTAAGCACAAAAATTACTTCAGCCAGTATAAAAAAAGCGGGAAGACCGCACGCCATTGAATGGGCGGGGCTTCACTACAAGAGGATTCAGCAGCTCACCAGCGCCATTTTCCCTCTGCAGTGGACACAGATGCTGACTGACAGGGATGCGCAGCTCCTCCGGTGTGGCTCCAAATTACCTCAGTGGTACCAGGGGGTCATAGCAGGGGGGGGGGGGGGCAACTATTAGTGTACTAAGTCCCCTATCACGGTGCTTAGTCTGTGACCCGGCTAAGTTTCACATTAGCGGTAAGAGCACGGTGGGGACTGGCTCCAAACAACTGTGCTTAACCTTTTCCTGTGTGTGTGTGCTGTCACATTACATTATGTAAGGCAAAGAGTGTGTTTCTTGTACAGCGGAGTGTTCCTCTTCACCAGGGGGCTCACTACTGGGTACTCAGGGTTCACAGAATAGCGGGGGTGAACCAGAGTGGGTTAATTCTCTTAAAGGAATGATCTCCACTCTTTCTACAAAATTATCCAGAAATGAGAAAGAGACGCAATACTTCAGAGACTGTGGATGAGTTTATGAAGAGACTCAAAACAGCGTCTCAATCTCCTCCCATTTGTCCACAAAAGCGATCTCTGGCCCATATCCTGCAGTCTGACTCTGACAGGTCAGACATGGAGGAGGGAGAGGTGGACTCAGAAGGGGGGAATGCAGCTCTGTCACAGGGAATAGCGGCTCTTATAGAGGCTATCAGAGATGTTCTGCATATACCTGATAAGGTGTCAGAGGAGTGCGAGGAATCTTATTTTAATGTAATAAAGAACTCCTCAGTTACTTTTCCTGTGTGAAAGGAATTGAATACCCTGTTTGAAGAACCATGGGTTAATCCTGATAAGAAGTTTCAGATCCCTAAAGGGTTGCTCTCATCTTTTCCTTTTCCTCTGGAGGATAGGAAAAAATTGGAAAATTCACCGATAGTGGACGCATCAGTCTCTAGGTTGTCACGTAAAATTGTATTGCCTGTTCCTGGCGCAGCCTCCCTGAAAGACATGGCTGATCGTAAAATTGAGACTACACTCAAATCATTGTACACAGCTGCTGGGGTGGCCCAAAGACCCATTATTGCATGTGCGTGGATCACTAAAGCCATTGCTAAATGGTCAGGTAACCTAATTGAGGTGTTAGATTCCTTATCCAGGGGGGATGTTGTCAACTCCTGCAGCATATACAGGACTCTGCAAACTTTATGGTGGAATCCATAGTGTCGGCACGCAGGGGCTTGTGGCTATGCCAGTGGACAGCTGATGCGGACTCCAGGAAAGGTGTGGAAGTCCTACCATTCAAAGGAGAGGCCTTGTTTGGAGATGAATTAGACAAATGGATCTCCACAGCTACTGCGGGTAAGTCTACGTTTCTTCCTTCCGCAGCCCCCCCAACCAAGAAGACTTATTCAGCTTCTAAGTTACAGTACTTTTGGACGGCCAAGTTCAAGGACAAATACAGAGGTGCTTCTACGTCCTCCAGCGGTGCAAGAGGTAAACCACGCAAGCCAGCAACAGCAGGTGCTCAGGAACAGAGCTCAGGCTCTGCTTCCTCAAAGACTTCAGCATGACGGTGGACCACAATGCCTGGAAGGCTGTCAGGTGGGAGCCCGACTACAATTCTTCAGTCAGATCTGGTCAAATTCGTGCCAGGATCCCTGGGTCATAGATCTTATTTCCCAGGGCTACAGACTGGAGTTCCAAAAGCTCCCACCTCACAGATTCTTCAAATCAGGCTTGCCAGTTTCACAAGAGGCAAGTATAACTTTACAGCATGCCATCCAAAAACTGGTACAGACTCAGGTCATTGTTCCACTTAATCTGCTAAACAAGGGGTACTATTCCAACTTGTTCATAGTACCGAAGCCGGACGGTTCGGTAAGACCAATTCTGAACCTCAAGTCTTTGAACCCGTACTTACGAGTGTTCAAATTCAAGATGGAGTCTCTGAAAGCGGTGATCTCAGGTCTGGATGAGGGAATTCCTAGTGTCTCTGGATATCAAGGATGCGTACCTTCATATTCCGATCTGGCCGCCTCATCAGGCTTATCTCCGGTTTGCACTGCAGGACTGTCACTACCAGTTCCAGGCCTTGCCATTTGGCCTCTCCATAGCACTGAGGGTGTTCACCAAGGTGATGGCAGAGATGATGTTTTTACTCCGCAAACAAGGAGTGAACATAATTCCGTACCTGAACGATTTCCTGATAAAAGCACCGTCCAGTGAGAGGTTGCTGGACAGCATTGCTCTCTCAACCAAACTCCTCAAGGATCACGGGTGGATTCTGAACCTTCTGAAATCTCACCTAGAGCCAACACGGAGGCTCCCATTCCTGGGAATGATACTGGGCACGGAGTCACAAAAGGTATTTCTTCCATTGAAAAAGGCATTAATAATCCAGTCGATGGTTCAGGATGTCCTGAAGCCAACCCGGGTGTTGGTGCATCTGTGCATTCGCCTTCTGGGGAAAATGGTGGCCTCTTACAAGACACTTCAATATGGAAGGTTTCACGCAAGACCTTTATAGCTCGATCTGTTGGACAAATGGTCCGGATTGCATCTTCACATGCACCAGAGGTTCCGTCTGTCGCCAAAGGCCAGGATCTCCCTTCTGTGGTGGCTAGTCTTCTCACCTCGTCGCAGGACGGAGGTTCGGAATTCAGAACTGGATTCTGTTAACCCCAGACGCAAGCCTCAGAGGTTGGGGGGCGGTCACCCAGGGGGTGCAGTTTCAAGGAAGATGGTCAAGTCAGGAAGTCATCCTTCCAATCAACATTCAGGAACTCAGGGCCATATACAACGTCCTTCTGCAGGCCTCACATCTTCTTCAAGATCAGGTAATTCAGGTCAAGTCGGACAATATAACGGCAGTAACATACATAAATCGACAGGACGGAACGAAAAGCAGAGCAGCAATGTCAAAGGTATCAAGAATTCTCCTCTGGGCAGAAAGAAATGCTGTGGCGTTCTCAGCGGTCTTCATTCCGGGAGTAGACAACTGGGAAGCACACTTCCTCAGCAGACACGACCTGCACCCGGGGGAGTGGGGCCTTCACCCGAAAGTGTTCAGGTGCTTGACAAGTCGATGGGGATATCCACAGATCGACATGATGGCCTCTTGTCTCAACAAGAATCTCAGGCGGTAAGGTTCCAGGTCGAGAGACCCACAGGCGGTGGCAATAGACGCCCTGACAACTCCATGGGTCTATCAGATGGTGTACGTGTTTCCTCCACTTCCTCTGATCCCAAGAATTCTAAAACTAAAAAAAAGGGAAAAGGTTCAAGCAATACTCATTGCTCCGGATTGGCCAAGAAGGGCCTGGTACGCGGACCGTCTGGATATGCTTCTCGAAGATCCGTGGCCTCTACCTCTTCGTGAGGATCTTCTGCAACAGGGCCCGTTCATCTATCAGGACTTACTGTGGCTACGTTTCACGGCATGGAAGTTGAACGGCTGATTCTAGTCAGGAGAGGGATCCCTAACAAGGTTATCCCGACTATGATCCAAGCCAGGAAGGGGGTAACCTCTAAGTATTACCATCGTATTTGGAAGAAATACGTCTCTTGGTGTGAGAGCAGAAATTATTCTGCGGTGGAATTTCATATGGGATGTTTCCTGCTTTTTCTGCAGGCAGGCGTGAATGTGGGCCTGCAGTTCCTCTAATCGGACTGGTTTGAACCGTTACAGAAGGTGGACGTAAAATATCTTATGTGGAAGAATGTCACACTATTGGCCTTGGCTTCTGCAAGACACGTGTTGGAGCTGGAGGCTTTGTCTCACAAAAGTTCCTATTTAATTTTCCATCAGGACAGAGCTGAACTCAGAACTCGTCAGCAATTTCTTCCTAAAGTGGTGTTGCATTTCACATCAACCAACCTATTGTAGTTCCAGTTGTCACCGACACCTCTGTTACTTCAAAGTCTTTGGATGTTGTGAGGGCTTTGAAGGTGTATGTGAAAAGAACAGCTTGTCACAGAAAGACGGACTGTTTGTTCTTTATGATCCCAATAAGATTGGGTGTCCTGCTTCAAAGAAGACAACTGCACGCTGGATCAGACTTACTATCCAGCATGCGTATTCCACGGCAAGTTTGCAGTGTCCAAAATCTGTACAGGCCCACTCTACTAGGTCGGTGTGTTCTTCCTGGGCGGCTGCTCGTGGTGTCTCGGCTTTACAGCTCTGCCGAGCAGCTACTTGGTCTGGTTCGAACACTTTTGCTAAGTTCCACAAGTTTGATACTTTGGCCTCTGAGTACCTTCAGTTTGGTCAATCGGTTCTGCAGGAACCTCAGCACTATCCCACCCGGTTTGGGAGCTTTGGTACATCCTCATGGTACTAATGTGTATCCTCTAGGACGTAAGAGAATATAGGATTTTAATTACCTACCGGTAAATCCTTTTCTCGTAGTCCGTAGAGGATACTGGGCGCCCACCCTGTGCTTTGTTCTTCCTGCACTGTTACTTGGTTAAGTAATGTTGGTTCAGCTGTTGCTGTTCCTGTTTCAAGTTTGGTTAGCTTGGCTTTCCTCTTGTTTGTGTGTGCTGGTTTGGAATCTCACCACTATCCTTATCTATCCTTCTCTCAAAGTATGTCCGTCTCCTTGGGCACAGTTTCCTAGACGGAGTCTGGTAGGAGGGTCATAGAGGAAGGAGCCAGCCCACACTATCAAAAATTCTTAAAGTGCCCATGGCTCCTAGTGGACCCGTCTATACCCATGGTACTAAGTGGACCCCCAGTAATTAAAATCCTATTAAAAAGACTAAGTCTGTCCCTAAAGATGCTAAGAATCATTCACAGCATACAGATGCTTACAGAAGTATTCTCCTCTCTGACAGTTGGAGGATATCTATCTACACAGGGCTCACATCAGCCTTTTATATATTCAGAAGACACAGCCCAGCATGCTGAAATACTCCCCACATATACCTTTAGGACTTGATATCAATCAGACCATCTTACAAGATACAAATAGATATGGCTAGCATTTCAAAGGTACTGAACAACTAGCTAAAACAAATGTACGGATGGTATAATAAGTAGCATTACTGCATCACAGCAGTGAGGTCACAAATTTGATTCCCACCATGGCCCTGTGTGGAGTTTGTATATTCTCACTGTGCTTGCGTGGATTCCTCCGGGTACTCTGGTTTCCACCCACAATCCAAAATATACTGGTAGGTTAACTGGTTCACGACAAAGAAAAAAAAAAGAACTTTAGTGTGTATGTGTGTGTAGATGTGTTTAAGGCAGACTAGATGGGCCAAGTGGTTCTATTTATATATATATATTGTCAAAGTCGAAAAAAATTGCAGTACACACATCACGTACAAACCACACACAGATGGCCTCTGCGCGTGTACTTGTTCTGCCGTGCGTGCACATATCCACAATCCAGCTGTCATCCTCATGCAAATTCCCCCTACTGCGAAATTTTTCACTGTTATTGACCTCTGTTCTGCTTTCTTTTCTGTCCCTCTCCACCCTGACAGCCAATACCTCTTTGCATTTACATACAGGGGAGTACAGTACACCTGGACTCGTCTCCCCCAAGGTTTCATTGACAGCCCAAGTATTTTCTCCCAGGCTTTGCATGACTGTTTACAATCCTTTCAACCTGAGAGTGGATCAGTGCTAATACAGTATGTCGATGACTTATTGTTGTGTTCTGATTCACTCAAATCGTCCTTGAAAGACACGAAACAGCTTCTGTTTCATCTTTCCCAAACGGGACACAAGGTTTCAAAGGATAAGTTGCAGTTGTGCCGGACCAAGGTAAAATATTTGGGACATTGCTTGACTCAAGGACTTAGACACCTCACCGCTGATAGAATACAGGCGATTCGCGACATGACTCTGCCACAAACGCAGCAACAGATCCGCACTTTCCTTGGAATGTGTGGGTACTGCCGAAACTGGATCCCAGGGGTCTCCATACTGGCTTTACCTTTGCAAGAGATGGTCTCTTCGAACAAACCAGATCGGATCTCGCACACAGATGAGTCCGAACTGGCATTTGAGAGACTCAAACAGTGCCTATCACAGGCACCTGCATTAGGTATGCCAGATTATGGGAAACCCTTCGAATTATACGGTACAGAAAGTGCAGGGTGCGCAGCAGGAGTTTTAACCCAGAGACATGGTGATGCCAGCAGGCCGGTAGTTTACTACAGTGCACAGTTGGACACCGTAGCACAGTCTCTCCCCACATGCTTGCGAAGTGTTGCAGTGATAGCTTTGCTAGTAAGTAAAAGCGAAGACGTAGTGTTAGGACACAACCTGACCATCCATACACCTCATGTTGTATCAGCCTTACTGAACTCCGCCCAAACCAGACATGTCTCATCCGCGCGGTTTACAAGGTGGGAATTATCACTGATGGCCCCTGTAAACATCAACATTAAGAGATGCAGCGCACTAAATCCTGCAACTTACTTGCCAAGTGTGCCTGGACAGACACAAAGGGTGGAGGATGAGAATGATGGTGAAGGAGGATTTAGTGCAGACACTGATACGCATGACTGTATGGAATACCTGAATCAGATTTTCACTGCGAGACCTGACATTAGTGACAACACACTGGAAGGCATAGATTTTACCTTTTACACTGACGGTAGTTGCCACAGACAGACGGACTCGGGAGACCTGTGTACTGGATACGCAGTTGTAGACGACAGAGGTATCATAGAAGCTGAACCACTGGGCCCACCGCACTCAGCACAAGTTGCTGAGTTGGTCGCCCCAACCAGAGCGTGTGAATTGGCCAAGGGTAAGTCAGCTAATATATACACAGATTCTAGGTATGCCTTTGGAGTGGTGCATGATTTCGGGACCCTATGGCGCCTCAGAAATTTCATGACGGCAGCTGGCACACCTGTAGCGCATGTGTCCCACATAAAAAGGTTCCTAACAGCGATACAGGAACCAGACAGAGTGGCTGTTATCAAGTGTAAAGCACATACTTACAACCAAGACCCAGTTTCACTTGGTAACAGCCGGGCAGACAAAGCTGCTAAATCAGCAGCAAGCACCCCCATACAAACGAACATCACATCACTGATGACATTTAACACGATCAATACACAACAATTAATTGAAATGCAAGATTTGTGTTCTTCACAGGAAAGGGCAGTCTGGAGGTCAAAGGGATATGGCCAGGAACCCTCGGGACTGTGAACAGGTGGACAAGGTAGGCCAGTAGCCCCCAGAGCATATCTTCCAAGCATAGCTGAGGCGGCACACGGTCTGACTCATCTGGGTAAAGAGGGTATGTGTAAGCTGGTGAGAGCCTACTGGTGTGCGCCAGGATTCTCTTCTCATGCAGGTAAGAGAGCAATGACATTTTTACTTGCTTGAGGAAGAATATTGGAAAGTCAATACCAACAGAGCCATCCCATATCCCTCCGACAGATGGTCCTTTTCAGGTAATACAAATCGATTTCATACAGTTACCACCCTGTAGGAATTTAAAATGTGTTAGTTTGTATTGACGTATTTTCAAATTGGGTAGAAGCGTTCCCTGCTGCCACAAATACTTCTATGTTCACTGCAAAGAAAATTGTGCAGGAATTTGTGTGTAGATATGGTATCCCTAGAATAATTGAAAGTGATAGGGGTACCCATTTTACAGGTGAAGTCTTTCAGGTCATGTGCAAACTGATGGGAATTAATAGCAAGATGCATACTCCGTACCGTCCACAGGTGAGTGCAAATAGCACTATTAAGAACAAGCTGAGCAAATTAATGGTTGAAACTGGATTGTCGTGGCCAGAAGCTCTGCCACTAGTGTTGTACAGCATCAGAACCACTCGCAGGTCTCCCCTTAACCTATCACCCTTTGAAATCCTTTTTGGTCGACAACCTCATGTAATGATAGACCCCCAGGATGATTTGAAATGTAATAATGAAGTGACTGTGAAATATTTGGTTGGGATGAGCCAGCAGATGAGAAATCAACAAAGAACTTTAAAGCTGGTGATTCCTGACCTGCCGAACAGTAATTGTCATGACTTTGAACCTGGGGATTATGTGATGATTCGAAATTTCTTACGCTCAGGTTGCCTCATAGACAGGTGGGAAGGACCATATCAAGTCTTGTTTACCAGCACAACAGCATTGAAAGTCGCAGAAAGAGAGACGTGGATCCACTTGTCCCACTGCAAGAAGGTCGCTGACCCGGAGAGAACTCGTGACAAAGAGCACTGTGTAGAGAATCTCATATCACTGGAGTGTCTGTGTCGGGAAAGTTGAGAGGCAGGACTGTTGAAAGGCATCTGAGCACAGAGAGTAACAAGAGCTAGAACGGTTGTCGTACCACTTTCTTTTTTCACTTCCCCCTACATTTTTCCTTTCTTTTCTCCTTCTTATTTTCCTCCTTTCCCCTAATGAAATGGATCGATCACAAGAGACTGCGTTTCGGGTTCTGTTAGTAATTCTGGTTTTGATAAGGACAGTTTGTTTTGGTGAGGGTCCCAGAGAGGTCGAGCAGGGATCTGGAATGGGTTCTGATGGCAAGTACGAATTTGTAGGATCTCAGGACCAGCACATCATTTTGGTAAAGGCTGGCATCAGTAAGCGCTCTGGTAGTCAAGGAGCTCGGAGGCACTGTGAGGGGTTATTGTCTGATGAATATTGTATTTGTAGGAATTGTGAGAATATAGTTGAGGATAGGTGCATCCAGAGATGTCAGTCCAACCTTAATATCGACATGGACCGGCATCCGTTGAGTGATTACCACTCACTAGTGGGTAAGGTCTTAAACCAGACAGAATGCTGGGTGTGCTCACAGGTACCTCAAGGTCAGAGCAAGTCAGGATTAGTACCATACCCTTTAGCAATAGATGAGGTACTCGAATTACGGGGTGGGAGACCGGTGGACAAGAAATTCAATATTTCTAGGCCCCCTAGTTTGAAGCTCCACCAGTATCATGTAGATAGATCCTTATTATGTTTTAATATTTCCAATTACCGAAAACCGGGAAATTGGGAAGTGACGTGGAATAACCAGACAATGACCTTTTCACACAGAGCTGATAGGATACCCATAGACTCTGAACTTGTACGCCAAATAGCCAACAGTGGGAGGTATTTTCGGTATAGGTATACTCGTGGAAGCAAGACCATGTGGGTTGGAAAAGTATCGCCAGGGTATTGTGCTCATATCATCCAGCCCGATACTTGTACTGAGCAGATGGGAGAACTGGGGATGGGTTTCTTTACTTGGAAAGTTTGTAATATGGTGATGTTATATTTTGTCCCCTATGTTCTCCCAGATTATGCCTATTTCATATGTGGGAGGAAGGCGTACAAGTGGCTTGCCCCGAGCTCAGAGGGATTGTGTTATATTGGGAGAGTACTGCCAGAGGTCATGACCATAACCCATGATAAGATGAAAGACGTTCACCGCAGTGCTCAGGCTCCTTATACTCATACTCACTATGAACACATCGTCAAGAGACACCTCATAGATAGGACAGAGCACGCAGCCTCTGATTTGATCCACGAATCCACCGGGATTCAATTCCTTCTCGCATTAGACATCACCCGTACTGCCAAAGGAATTATAAATTATAGGTATATCCATGCGCTAGCGAACTTGATAGATAATATCACTGAGATGTATGACGACACCTTCAGGTATATGGGAAGGGAGTTACAATCTTACCAGAAGACACTGATTCAGCACAGGATGGACCTGAATTATATCACAGCCGTGACAGGTGGGTACTGTGTTACTCTGGCAACTCAATATGGGGTGAAGTGCTGTACGTATATTACAAACAGCACTGATGACCCAACAGAGATTATCGATCAAAAGATGGACGATATCTTACAGTTGAAGTGGGAGTTCAGGAGGAAACACAACCTTACCTTGGCGACTGTGAGTAATGAACTGACCGGCTGGGTCTCATGGTTGAACCCACGAAACTGGTTCTCAGGTTTAGGAGAGTGGGCTCAAACTGTTATTATGAGTGTAGGGAAGTTTCTCCTTTGTATCCTGGAAGTCGTCATAATTATTGGTTTGATATTTAGGTGTGTTCGAATTCTGACGCGGCGCAAGCACAGCACAGAATTGATGAGTCTAAGGAGCAAAAGTGCTGTTATAGCAGATTTAATTTATGACCCATCCATAGAGACAGTGTTATGATAAGGATTGTAAATGAATTTCATGGCCTGTTTCTTTCACCCGTTTCTCTTGTGTTTCCCCCTCTGCCCAGATACATCCATCCGGAAAAGACATCTGCCCTACCCAAAATGTTTATGTGAATGTATTTTAGATATGTGTCTTATCTTCATCTCTGCAACCTCCAGTTAATAGCACACATAGTCGACAGGTGATATCCACATATACTAGCACTCACATATGTCTCCCCTCCGTGTATCATCAACTAAATGTGCACCCCATTTGTTGGAGCAATCCGACAAGAGCTCGATAGTGTTTGTTGGCCCATTTACAGACCCTTAGTACGGGATGAGGATTTAATGTATACTTCGCAATACCTCAAAGCTTATTTAGAACATATACGGCACGATGATACATGCCCCTCAGACATGGATTCATACATACATGCTTTTTACTATCCCACTAGGTCATACATTTCCTACCTAACCCTCTCTCCCGACTATCCAAACTTCTGTAGATATTGTGTAGATATTTTTCTGTTTAGTGATTAGATAGTGGCAGTTATTGGTGACTGCCAAAGGGTGGACTGTCAAAGTCGAAAAATATTGCAGTACACACATCACGTACAAACCACACACAGATGGCCTCTGCGCGTGTACTTGTTCTGCCTTGCGTGCACATATCCGCAATTTGCGTATGGTCGCTCCCGCGGTCGTGCGCATCAGCGCGTGGTATGAGTATTTACGGTAGAGTTTGTGAACGCAAGGAGAGCTATCAAAACACATTACATATTTAATCCAAATAGTGCACAGTGTACACATAGTCCCCCTGCACCACATATGAAATAAACAACAGTTTAAATGGTTTCAGAACAAAGGGATTCGCCTTTCAGAATAGGAGGGGACAGAACAAGGTCATAAGGTGGTGTTTGGTATCCAGCTGTAGGGTATTTTAAGGGTAACATTCCGGTGTTGGTTTGAGGAGGATCGCATGTTCCTGCGGATAGTTATGTGCAGTAGCAGAATATAGATATAAACTGTATTTACTGTACATTATGTATGCGGCAGGAATCCAGAGGAGACCACCCACAAGAGCAGTTGGGAAAGACATCGCCTACCTTTTCAAACCGACCTATGACCTCTCCTGTACTGTAAAAGTGCATTCCTGTGTCCAATGGACAAAGGGATTACAGTATCTATTGTATTGCTTTTGGAAGAAGTGTATAAAGAGAGCCTGCTTCTGGCCTGGTATATCACAAAACTCACAAAGTTATCTATTTGATGACCGAGGACCGGGCCGGGAAGCGCAAGCGAATCTACTCAAGTATGTACCATTGAATGTAGCCATTTACTCTGTTATATTGTATTATTTGTATTGTAACCCCCTTTCAGCAATAATCCACTGTGGTGTCGGAACCCAGCGGTTAAATCACAATTGGTGTCATGTCTTCATTGCCCTACTAAGGTTTAAAGTGTTTTATCATTGCATTGCATTACTGCTAAGGTTTAAAGTGTATCTCTGGGTGTGCGCGCGCTGTGTGTACTTTGTACCCCCAGCGCGGCGTTTGTACGCTAAGTCCGTACAGTGATACGGGACTCCGTACGCAAACCGTGTATAAAGTATGTAGCGTGTGTACTAAGTTTAGCGGCCGCAGCGGCTCCATGGTAAAGTGTATTCTAAGTGTGTATAAGGTATAGCTTTCTTTCCTGTAAGATAATTGATATTATCAATATATATATATATATATATATATATATATATATATATATATATACAAGGGTAGTGTCCACACTCACGTGTTGCATATAAACTTGCTGGGGTGGCATCCAGATAGATGAGAAAAAATCCCACTCTAACACAAATCCAAGAAAGGCAGGAGCACTCACCAGTCTTCAAAGCAGTAAAGGGTTTTTAATCAGACCATCAATGTAAAGATAAGATCAACGTTTCGGTCTATGGGGGTCATTCCGAGTTGTTCGCTCATTATTTTTTTTTCGCAACGGAGCGATTAGTCGCTAATGCGCATGCGCAATGTCCGCAGTGCGACTGCGCCAAGTAAATTTGCTATGCAGTTAGGTATATTACTCACGGCATTACAAGGTTTTTTCTTCGTTCTGGTGATTGTAATGTGATTGACAGGAAGTGGGTGTTTCTGGGCGGAAACTGGCCGTTTTAGGGGTGTGTGCGAAAAAACGCTACCGTTTCTGGTAAAAACGCGGGAGTGGCTGGAGAAACGGAGGAGTGTCTGGGCGAACGCTGGGTGTGTTTGTGACATCAAACCAGGAACGAAACTGACTGAACTGATCGCAGTTGCCGAGTAAGTCTGGAGCTACTCAGAAACTGCTAAGAAGTGTCTATTCGCAATTCTGCTAATCTTTCGTTCGCAATTTTACTATGCTAAGATTCACTCCCAGTAGGCGGCGGCTTAGCGTGTGCAATGGTGCTAAAAGCAGATTGCGAGCAAACAACTCGGAATGACCCCCTATATGCAGACCTTTGTCAAGATAGCTATATACTGAAGGAATCACCCTTATATACCCTACATAGACCCACCCACCAATTTATCAGAGCAACACCCCCACACCCCACACAAAAAATAAGAATTTACTCACCGGTAATTCTATTTCTCGTAGTCCGTAGTGGATGCTGGGTACTCCGTAAGGACCATGGGGAATAGACGGGCTCCGCAGGAGACTGGGCACTCTTTAAAGAAAGATTAGGTACTACATCTGGTGTGCACTGGCTCCTCCCTCTATGCCCCTCCTCCAGACCTCAGTTAGGGAAACTGTGCCCGGAAGAGCTGACATTAGTAGGAAAGGATTTGGAATCCAGGGTAAGACTCATACCAGCCACACCAATCACACCGTACAACTCGTGATAACTATACCCAGTTAACAGTATGAACAACAGCTGAGCCTCATTAAACAGATGGCTCAGAACAAAAAACCCTATAGTTAAGCAATAACTATATACAAGTATTGCAGAAGTCCGCACTTGGGACGGGCTCCGAGCATCCACTACGGACTACGAGAAATAGAATTACCGGTGAGTAAATTCTTATTTTCTCTGACGTCCTAGTGGATGCTGGGTACTCCGTAAGGACCATGGGGATTATACCAAAGCTCCCAAACGGGCGGGAGAGTGCGGATGACTCTGCAGCACCGAATGAGCAAACTCAAGGTCCTCCTCAGCCAGGGTATCAAACTTGTAGAAGTTTGCAAACGTGTTTGATCCCGACCAGGTAGCAGCTCGGCAAAGTTGTAAAGCTGAGACCCCTCGGGCAGCCGCCCAAGAAGAGCCCACCTTCCTCGTGGAATGGGCTTTGACTCATTTAGGATGCGGCAGTCCAGCCGCAGAATGTGCAAGTTGAATCGTGCTACAGATCCAGCGAGCAATAGTCTGCTTAGAAGCAGGAGCACCCAGCTTGTTGGGTACATGCAGGATAAACAGCGAGTCAGTTTTTCTGACTCTAGCCGTCCTGGAAACATAGATTTTCAGGGCCCGGACTACATCCAGCAACTTGGAAGCCTCCAAGTCCCGAGTAGCCGCAGGCACCACAATAGGTTGGTTCAAATGAAACGCTGATACCACCTTAGGGAGAAATTGGGGACGAGTCCTCAATTCTGCCCTGTCCATATGGAAGATCAGATAGGGGCTTTTACATGACAAAGCCGCCAATTCTGACACACGCCTAGCCGAAGCCAAGGCCAAAAGCATGACCACTTTCCACGTGAGATATTTCAACTCCACGGTCCGAAGTGGCTCAAACCAATGTGATTTTAGGAAATCCAACACAACGTTGAGATCCCAAGGTGCCACTGGAGGCACAAAAGGGGGCTGAATATGCAGCACTCCCTTAACAAACGTCTGAACTTCAGGCAGTGAAGCCAGTTCTTTTTGAAAGAAAATAGACAGGGCCGAAATCTGGACTTTTATGGATCCCAATTTTAGGCCCATAGTCACTCCTGACTGTAGGAAGTGCAGAAATCGACCCAGCTGAAATTCCTCTGTTGGGGCCTTCATAGCCTCACACCAAGCAACATATTTTCGCCATATGCGGTGATAATGTTTTGCTGTCACATCCTTCCTAGCTTTTATCAGCGTAGGAATGACTTCAACCGGAATGCCCTTCTCCATCAGGATCCGGCGTTCAACCGCCATGCCGTCAAACGCAGCCGCGGTAAGTCTTGGAACAGACAGGGCCCCTGCTGTAGCAGGTCCTGTCGGAGCGGCAGAGGCCAAGGGTCCTCTGAGATCATTTCTTGTAGTTCCGGTTACCAAGTCCTTCTTGGCCAATCCGGAACGATGAGTATAGTTCTTACTCCTCTCTTTCTTATTATCCTCAGTACCTTTGGTATGAGAGGAAGAGGAGGGAACACATAAACCGACTGGTACACCCACGGTGTCACTAGAGCGTCCACAGCTATCGCCTGAGGGTCCCTTGACCTGGCGCAATATCTTTTTAGCTTTTTGTTGAGGCGGGACGCCATCATGTCCACCTGTGGCCTTTCCCAACGGTTTACAATCAGCTGGAAGACTTCTGGATGAAGTCCCCACTCTCCCGGGTGGAGGTCGTGCCTGCTGAGGAAGTCTGCTTCCCAGTTGTCCACTCCCGGAATGAACACTGACTGCTGACAGTGCTATCACGTGATTTTCCGCCCATCGGAGAATCCTTGTGGCTTCTGCCATCGCCATCCTGCTTCTTGTGCCGCCCTGTCGGTTTACATGGGCGACCGCCGTGACGTTGTCTGACTGAATCAGCACCGGCTGGTTTTAAAGCAGGGGTTTTGCTTGACTTAGGGCATTGTCAATGGCCCTTAGTTCCAGAATATTTATGTGTAGGGAAGCCTCCTGACTCGACCATTGTCCTTGGAAGTTTCTTCCCTGAGTGACTGCCCCCCAACCTCGGAGGCTTGCATCCGTGGTCACCAGGACCCAGTCCTGTATGCCGAATCTGCGGCCCTCGAGAAGATGAGCACTCTGCAGCCACCACAGCAGAGACACCCTGGCCCTCGGGGACAGGGTGATCAGCCGATGCATCTGAAGATGCGATCCGGACCACTTGTCTAACAGATCCCACTGAAAGATCCTTGCATGGAACCTGCCGAAGGGAATGGCTTCGTAAGAAGCAACCATCTTTCCCAGGACTCGCGTGCAGTGATGCACCGACACCTGTTTTGGTTTCAGGAGGTCTCTGACCAGAAATGACAACTCCTTGGCCTTCTCCTCCGGGAGAAACACCTTCTTCTGTTCTGTGTCCAGAATCATACCCAAGAACAGCAGACGCGTCGTAGGAACCAGCTGCGACTTTGGGATATTCAGAATCCAGCCGTGCTGTTGTAGCACTTCCTGAGATAGTGCTACTCCGACCAACAACTGTTCCATGGACCTCGCCTTTATAAGGAGATCGTCCAAGTACGGGATAATTATAACTCCCTTCTTTCGAAGGAGTATCATCATTTCGGCCATTACTTTGGTAAATACCCTCGGTGCCGTGGACAGACCAAACGGCAACGTCTGGAATTGGTAATGGCAGTCCTGTACCACAAACCGGAGGTACACCTGGTGAGGTGGGTAAATGGGGACATGTAGGTAAGCATCCTTGATGTCCAGTGATACCATATAATCCCCCTCTTCCAGGCTTGCAATAACCGCCCTGAGCGATTCCATTTTGAACTTGAACTTTCTTATATAAGTGTTCAATGATTTCAAATTTAGAATGGGTCTCACCGAACCGTCTGGTTTCGGTACCACAAACATTGTGGAATAGTAACCCCATCCCTGTTGAAGGAGGGGAACTTTTATCATCACCTGCTGGAGGTACAGCTTGTGAATTGCCGCCAGTACTACCTCCCTGTCCTGGGGAGTAGCTGGCAAGGCTGATTTGAGGTAACGGCGAGGGGGAGACGTCTCGAACTCCAGCTTGTATCCCTGAGATACCACTTGTAGAACCCAGAGATCCACCTGTGAGCGAACCCACTGGTCGCTGAAGTTCCGGAGACGGGCCCCCACCGCACCTGGCTCCACCTGTGGAACCCCAGCGTCATGCGGTGGACTTAGTGGAAGCAGGGGAGGATTTTTGTTCTTGGGAACTAGCTGTCTGGTGCAGCTTTTTCCCTCTACCCCTGCCTCTGGGCAGAAAGGACGCGCCTCTAACCCGCTTGCCTTTCTGAGGCCGAAAGGACTGTACTTGATAATACGGTGCTTTCTTAGGCTGTGAGGGAACCTGAGGTAAAAAAGTCGACTTCCCAGCTGTTGCTGTGGATACGAGGTCCGAGAGACCGTCCCCAAACAATTCCTCACCCTTATAAGGCAAAACTTCCATGTGCCTTTTAGAATCAGCATCACCTGTCCACTGCCGAGTCCATAATACTCTCCTGGCAGAAATGGACATTGCATTAATTCTAGATGCCAGCCGGCAAATGTCCCTCTGTGCATCCCTCATATATAAGACTACGTCCTTAATATGCTCTATGGTTAGCAAAATAGTGTCCCTGTCAAGGGACTCAATGTTATCAGACAGGGAATCAGACCATGCGGCTGCAGCACTACACATCCATGCTGAAGCAATAGCAGGTCTCAGTATAGTACCTGAGTGTGTATACACAGACTTGACTTCAGGATAGCCTCCTGCTTTCTATCTGCAGGCTCCTTTAAGGCGGCCGTATCCTGAGAAGGCAGTGCCACCTTTTTTGATAAGCGTGTGAGCGCCTTGTCCACCTTAGGGGATGTCTCCCAGCGTAACCTATCCGTTGGCGGGAAAGGGTACGCCATTAGTAACCGCTTAGAAATTACTAGTTTCTTATCTGGGGAACACCACGCTTCTTCACACAATTCATTTAACTCATCAGATGGGGGAAAAGTCACTGGCTGCTTTTTCTCCCCAAACATAATACCCTTTTTTGTGGTAACCGGGTTAATGTCAGAAATGTGCAACACATTTTTCATTGCCGTAATCATGCATCGGATGGCCCTTGTGGATTGTACATTTGTCTCATCCTCGTCGACACTGGAGTCAGACTCCGTGTCGACATCTGTGTCTGCCATCTGAGGTAGCGGGCGTTTTTGAGCCCCTGATGGCCTCTGAGATGCCTGGGCAGGCGCGGGCTGAGATGCCGGCTGTCCCAAAGCTGCGTCATCAAACCTTTTATGCAAGGAGTTGACACTGTCGGTTAATACCTTCCACATATCCATCCACTCAGGTGTCGGCCCCGCAGGGGGCGACATCACACTTATCGGCACCTGCTCCGCCTCCACGTAAGCGTCCTCATCAAACATGTTGACACAGCCGTACCAACACACCGCACACACACACAGGGAATGCTCTGACTGAGGACAGGACCCCACAAAGTCCTTTGGGGAGACAGAGAGAGAGTTTGCCAGCACACACCAGAGCGCTATATAACAGAGGGATATACACTATACACAAAGTGAATTTTCCCCCAATAGCTGCTTATATCACAATTTGCGCCTAAATTTATGTGCCCCCCCCCCTCTTTTTTACCCTTTCTGTAGTGTATACTGCAGGGGAGAGCCTGGGGAGCGTCCTTCCAGCGGAGCTGTGAAGAGAATATGGCGCTGGCTGTGCTGAGGAAGATAGCCCCGCCCCTTCAGCGGCGGGCTTCTCCCGCTTTTTTAATGAAAATTATTGCGGGGGGTTTAGAACTGTATTATGTGCAGTTTGCCATTTAAGGTATACTAATTGCAGCCCAGGGCGCCCGCCCCCAGCGCCCTGCACCCACCAGTGACCGGAGCGTGTGGTGTGCTGTGGGAGCAATGGCGCACAGCTGCAGTGCTGTGCGCTACCTTATTGAAGACCGGAGTCTTCAGCCGCCGATTTTCTCCGGTATCTTCCGTCTTCTGGCTCTGCAAGGGGGACGGCGGCGCGGCTCCGGACGATCGAGGTCGGGCCCTGTGTTCGATCCCTCTGGAGCTAATGGTGTCCAGTAGCCTTAGAAGCACAAGCTAGCTGCAAGCAGGTAGGTTTGCTTCTCTCCCCTAAGTCCCACGTAGCAGTGAGTCTGTTGCCAGCAGATATCAATGAAAATAAAAAACCTAACAAATACTTTCTTTATAGTGAACTCAGGAGAGCCCACTAAGTGCATCCAGCTCTGGCCGGGCACAGATTCTGAGGTCTGGAGGAGGGGCATAGAGGGAGGAGCCAGTGCACACCAGATGTAGTACCTAATCTTTCTTTAAAGAGTGCCCAGTCTCCTGCGGAGCCCGTCTATTCCCCATGGTCCTTACGGAGTACCCAGCATCCACTAGGACGTCAGAGAAAAAGTAATAATAGACATATCAACACCGTACACACATATATATATATATATATATATATATAAAAATATGTATAAAAACAACTACCAGAACACCAATCATCACCCTACCTAATTCCAGTCGTGACTGCAAATACCGATCGTACATAGGCAAATGGAGATACATTAGTAGCCATAGTGCTCCGGCGTGCGTTCCTGATGATTTTTATATATATATATATATATATATATATATATGTACGGTGTTGATATGTCTATTATTACTTTTTTTGTATGGGGTGTGGGGGTGTTGCTCTGATAAATTGGTGGGTGGGTCTATGTAGGGTATATAAGGGTGATTCCTTCAGTATATAGCTATCTTGACAAAGGTCTGCATATAGACCGAAACGTTGATCTTATCTTTACATTGATGGTCTGATTAAAAACCCTTTACTGCTTTGAAGACTGGTGAGTGCTCCTGCCTTTCTTGGATATATATATATATATATATATATATATATATATATATATATATATATATAAGTGTCCAGGTAGGCAGCACACACAGTCAGATGTAGCAATGGTCCGGTGCCTTCCGTAGGGGTCCCGCATGCAGGGTAATCCAACCATATAATAGCAATCGGCGGCACTCGTAAATTATCAGACATAGGCAGGGATGTGCTTCGAAGCACATCCCTGCCTATGTCTGATAATTTACGAGTGCCGCCGATTGCTATTATATATATATATATATATATATTAGCATATAACTGTAACAAATATAGGAGAAAATTCCTGAAAACAAACTGTCTTTTCTTCTGTGTGTCTGTACATTTTAAAAGGAAACGCACAAGAATACCCCCTGACTGTAAACAAGGCTAGGTCATTTCACACTAGGGCAGGATAATTACCATATCACTACCATGTCACAAGAGATTGCAACTGCTTCTAAAATTAAATACCAGTAAACTACAGAAGTGCATTGTCCAATTCTTAAATATGTGTTTCCCAAATTTCACAACTGTGCACAGTGCTTTAAATAGAACATGTGAAAATACATTGCAAAATACACATTTACAGTACAAGTAATACAATGGTTCATATGCAAATGGGACTGCAGCACCAGGGATTAACCTTCTCAGTGCCACAGCTGCCTTTTTAGCCATGTGGGCGGGTCTTCGGCAACCTGTGTAATTCCACAGAAACCCTTCATAACCTTTCTATTACTTTAAAAAGCGTGCCATCTTGTAAGTGGAAAATACCCTAGGTTTACAGGTGTTTCATTAATGAGTGCAGGATTAAGTTTGTGTTATGTTCAAACAAATTCATTTTATAACCACAAATGTCATAGAAAATTAGAGAGGTACAGTACTTAAGCATTTTTTTATTATGTAATCCAAAGAAACTTGCACTAAAGAAAACATACAAATATTCATTACATTACCAAAACCGTTAGACATTTTCTTACAGGTGTGAATTTTTGGCAGTATTTAAATTATGTAACAATTATACTACAACACAAATAAATGTATACACTTGTTCTACATTTACAAAGTTTTCTAAAACATAAAAAAAAGTTTATAGTAATCATTGTCTGTCTTTATTGTAAGACAAAATTCATATGTTCAGTTAGATGTGCATTTCTTGTCTGGTGTATGACATATGAAGCCACGTGAGAAATCTGAACTCTGACCTGATACCTTACCCCATTCATCATATCTGTCACCTCAGTTTCTTACATATCATTCTCAACCATCTCTTGCTTAGGGCAGTATCCAATTAGCCGTGGTAAATTACTGCGGCTGATGGATGAAAGCACATGGGACCAGGAACTTATCTCAGTTGCCATGTGTTTCATCTGAAAACAGGGCATTTTTTTGTCAGAAAAATAAGGGCTATAATTGGATAGCCTGATAATGACCATCAGGCTAAAATAGCGATAATAGACCTTTTTTTTGCGGAAAAATAAGCGCTGGTTGTTGGATACCACCTTAGAAAGTATCTATTCTGTAAATGTGTTCTCCAGACAAATTAACCATTCTTATATTTCCCTAAAATCTCTCGCCTCATCCCTGAAATTAAATTGGTCAAATGATGCTTAAGAGAGGTACAGACACTACAGACTTCATATCATGGTTTGGCGGACCTTGGGGGAGATTTATCAAAACGTAAACTGGGGACACACTTGACGATACACTCCGTGAGCGATATCGTCTAGTGTTTTCCCTACCCTCCCTGGTGGTGGCCCATATAGAGGGATATTCAATTAGCTAATTGTCTTGCCAGGGGCTATTCAATTAGCCCCGATAAGCCGGTGCGAGACACGGCTTATTGGGGATTTGTTTTCACCCGAAAACGGAGCTGTTTCTACCGAAAACACACAGGTTTCGCTGAACCTGTGTGTTTTCGGGTGAAAAGGATGTTTTTACCGGGTGAAAAAACATAGAAGAAACATCGGGAAAAATCACCCGAAACGTCTTCGATGGTAACGGAATATCCCCCATGGTGCGTACACACTGTACGGTATCGCTAACAATATCGTTCAGTGACGTCACGCTGCCGACAGCCCGTACATGCAGTTTTGGACGAGAAGTCCAAATTCAGCTGCATGTAAATGCAACAGAGAGGGGCGATAACGACCCGCGGGAGCGTACACCGCTCATAGCATACAAACTAGGCGATATTACAAACGACATCGCCCAGAAGGGTAAAAATGAGCGATATTGTTTAAGATAAGTATGTACCCATCTTTAGAGAGATAAAGTGGAGAGAAATGAAGTACAAACCAATCAGCTCCTTAAACAAAGCCTGTAAAAAGACAGACGCTGATTGGTTGGTACGTCATCTCTCTCCACGCTTTGATAAATCTCCCCCCTTTATGAGGATTTTTTTCATTTTTCTGGAGAAGCCCTTAGAATATATCATTTTGTGATTCTGAATGAACCTTTTAACATAATCCACTTCATTCTAATTCAAAAACCAGAAAGTGACACCAACATTACAACTGAATTACACAGTGCTATTATATACAGTTGGCATCAGTTCAGGACCAGTGAAATATCATGTGGCAAATCTTTGTGTTTAGATTGTAGAGTCACTATGTGCTGGCCCACATCACTCCCCATAGCTACACCCTCTTCTGTTCCTTTCTTGGAATATGGATCTGCTTAGATTTACAAAATGAAACAAAAACAAAAAAAACATTGTCCCTTCATAAAAACAAGAACATGACAGGTGTGTAACTGTATAATATATAATTATACACATCAAAAGCACATTCATTTCCACACAGTCTAACTGGGAGCATCTCAGTCTTTGTTATGTAATACAGGTTGAGTATCCCTTATCCAAAATGCTTGGGGACCAGGAGTATTTTGGATATTGGATTATTCCGTATTTTGGAATAATTGCATACCATAATGAGATATCATGGCGATGGGACCTAAATCTAAGCACAGAATGCATTTATGTTTCATATACACCTTATACACACAGCCTGAAGGTCATTTTAGCCAATATTTTTAATAACTTTGTGCATTAAACAAAGTGTGTGTACATTCACACAATTTATTTATGTTTCATATTCACCTTATACACACAGTCTGAAGGTCATTTAATACAATAGTTTTAATAATTTTGTGTATTAAACAAAGTCTGTGTACATTGAGCCATCAGAAAACAAAGGTTTCACTATTTCACTCTCACTAAAAAAATTCCGTATTTTGGAATATTTGGATATGGGATCCTCAACCTGTACTTCCATGTAATCATACTTTTCTGCATTCAGTCACATGACTGATTTTGTGCAGTATCTTGTGTCTAAATAAAAAGTGCAAACAGTAGTGATGTAACATTATCTACAGCTAAAGGCCTGTGGGAAGCCGATTGTAATGTGGAAGGTATTGGTTGTTGGAGGTCATTTCTTCAGAGGAGCAGCAGGATATTTTTGATGCTGTTTTTCCAGCACTGATGGGGATAAGCGTGAACAAATGTCCTTATACAAAGACAGAACATAAATAACGGGAAAAATGAATGGCAGCAGCCCTAATGGGGGTGTCTGATGAGAGGGTGGACTCTGTTGAGGGGGGCCTGATTGCATGCAATTGCGGCCTTCTTTGCGTCTTTTGCTGCAGTTGTGTCTGAGACCAGGGGCAGATAGGGAACTAAAAGTGGCCCTGTAAAATTTTGTATAAGTGGCCCGACATGGCCAGCACAAGAGGTATGACATGCTGTGTAGCCATGGCAGCATCACTGGATGGCAGAGCTGCTGTACTGCAGAGATGGAATAACAGAATTAATGGGGACAATGCAGTGTACTAAGGTGCTAATTCAGACTGGATAGCTGCAGCAATCGCAGTCGGAATCTTTTTGTGGAGTGCGCATGCGCAGAAGCTGCCACACTGCACATGCGCACCCCGGGGGCCCAGTGAGGTGCTATGAGCATCTCTGGGCTGCGATCGCCTCTGCCTGATTGACAGGCAGAGGTGGTCGCGGGGTGGGAGGAGGCGTGCCAACAGCGTTGGAACGCCATTGGCGGGGCGCGCGTGCAGAGTTGCGCTGGTTGGGAGCTTCTTACCAGGTACAAAAGGTAGGGCCTGACATATACGGGGTAGACTAACCCAGTGCTGGGCGTCCCCCCGCATGTCAGAGTAAAGGGCCCCATACACTAGAGCGATAATGCCCAATTTTATCCGATTTCGGGCATTCGGCCCGATATAACGGATGAAATTGGGCATTTTGGAGATGTTTCCGATCCGATGTGCGTTCCCGTGAGCATCGGATCCTCCAGATTGAATGTGCTGCACATTCAATCAGGTCCGACCTGGGGGCATGGCTGGGATCGCCCAAGATACATCGTATGCAAAAGGACAGCATACGATGTATCTTAGGCGATCCTGCCCTCCGGGAGGCTGCCGGGGTGATCGCCTGCGACATGTGGTCGCATAAGTGTATGGGGCCCTTAACTGTTCGTAGATGTGCTAAACTTAGCACATCAGTGCGGTGGGCTGCCGGTCATGTGGGGGGTGGGGCCACATGACAACAAACAAAACAGGCCCCACAGACACGTCAGCCTACCAGGAATCTTCCTGGTGGGCCCTATGGCCAATCCACCCCTGCATTTAGGAACCAACTGCCAAAGAACCAGAGATGCAATTTTGGAATATTTTAAAACTTCCCTATCGATTGTTTGGTACTAAAACAGACAGCTGGTTTCCGCAGTTATGACATGTTAGATCCAAAGCCGGTGGCCTAGCTTAGTACTAGGTTTTGTATCAAGAAATCAATAGGCAAAGTATTATTTCATTAATGTGAACTGCATCTCAGCTCTTTCTGAAAAGCATTGAAGGACTCAATGCCGCATTGCTACCTAATACTTCCCACCTGTCCCAATGTAGGTGGAACAGTCCCTATTAGAGGGGGTTGTCCTGCCGTCCCAATCAGAACAGATTTGTCCAGGCTGGTGGGGAAAATCGGGTGGTATGGAGCACGTGATTGGGTGCAATAAATGGGTGTTTGGAGGGGAATATGCAGCAGCTGGGCGCTTACCATTGAGCTATATATACGGTTACCCACATTTCTGCATGGTCTCACCCTTTGTCCTGATTCACGGGTCTAAGATGTTCGGAGATATGCACCCTGCAAATGGAATCACAGCAGCCGCCCACATGCAGGGTGGACCTCAGATCACTGGAAGAGAACATTGCTCGGTATAGTTGAATTATAAAACATGGAAAATGATTCCTCTGTAATGCAAACTGATACGTTTATAAAAGAAATCAGCTAAAAACAAGTATGCCCACAACTTGTGTGGTACCAGTATAATACTGTCAGCACTGGGCAAAGGAGTCAGTGGGTGAGTGCTGGGAGGAGGCATGAACTGTACATTTCATTACTCTTATACTGCCTAAAATCACAGAAAAAATAACAATCCTAATTCTAAGAAATCCATTATAGAAGAAAACGCAAATGAGAAAATTAACATTAACATCAATATTTGACAAGATTTGCCATGTAAGATGCCTGCTAACAACAGAGCTACAAATGGCGAACAAGAAAAAGGAAACACAATTGAAGGTGAGCTTTACCTTAGAAGACATATATTGCCATTTGTTATTGGCCTGATCCATAGCGGCGGATGCAGTTGCGTTTGCAATCACATATACATAATCAGCGGATCTGCTAAAATATGCAGATAACGCTGCCGCAGGGATCAGTGCAGACACACCCACTGACAGCATCAATGATCTTCCGCTATGTACAGAGATGCACCATTGCAACCAAGCCGCCAGATACTACACAACTGTGTAAGGCGATGCAGCCATGGGCCGAGACGCCTCCACAATGACACACCTGCCTTTGAGTTTCCACCCCACCCGTCACCTACAACACAGTCACTGTCAGTCAATCTGTGTACAAATTTGCACTGCGGCCACCACTGCATGTGCAGTGAGATGCTCGCGCAGTACAATAATCGCCCAACTACGCAAGTTCCCCACTGTGAACACTTTGCGTCCACCTCTGAAACAGGCCCAATTTTACTATTTCAGTTATCGTTCTGTGCTCCGCATTCTCTTTCCTTACGTGGTTGCACCTCTCTTTTTTGGATGATACACGTTTACTACATTTGGGAAAGAGGAGTTCGGTTTAGTGTTTGGGCCTGATTCTGAGTCGCCGGCAATGCTGATGTTCATGGAATTCATTTGCTACTAAAAACTCATCCGGCGCATGTATCCCATGGTGTGTATGCAAAGAGGCACAGTTGTGAATTAGATGCATGGTTTAAGAAATTTATTGGATATGGTCTATGGTCTGGGCTTTCCTGGGCGGTGGCTATTTAAATGCACAGATATGGTGCATCTTATGGGCGTTTTATGAGTGTCGCTGACGGTGGTTGCAAACTCAGATGCTTATTCGCTCCCTTTGGAGGCCATACTCAGATTACAATCATCATATACCATAGGGCTGGTGCAAGTTCCCCTGATGCAACCGATGGTGGCATCTTAGACGTACAATCTGGTATTATGGCGTCTAGAAATGCGCAAAGTGGGCCCTTTGTGTGGCTTATCTGCCATGTATACCACAACCATAGTTACTTATTAGCAGCTGCACAAAACTTCTCCTGGCTGAGTAGTGCAGGAGCTCAGTACTACTGTAGCTCTTTCTTTTCTACTGGTGACGGAAGGGTTTTTTGAGGAACAGTGGCTCTATGGTTGTGTCAGCTAATTATTTTAATGAAGATAGCTGTTCACACACTAGAATCATGTTATATCCACAAGACTTGCTCAGCATACTAATATATGAACCTAAAGATGTGAGGGGATGTTATTTAATTACTACACAAAATATACCCATGCCCCGGATGTAAATGCTAACAAATGTTTCTTTCGATAGTGATTGGTTAAGATTAGTTTGAAATACAAGAGGCGATGTTCAGGATTCTACTCACTATCTAAACATATAGTTTTGGTCTTCTTAGATTATTTGATCTTTCAGGTTTCAGTATGTTCTACAGTATATCTGCAGTGTCCAAAATGTGGGTCTCAAACTTGCAAATGTGGTTGCCAGCTGCAGATGCTGGCAGACGCAGATGGGTCCCCTGCCATCACATCTTATTTAATCTATGATTCGGTTTAAAGAAGTGCATAAAACTTATTTGAAGCATCTTACTTCCTTCCAGAGGAGAACGAAGGAGTGGTGTGCTCTCCCTCCTTCTTCTGTGAGTCTGTGGATCCCAGCTGTAAGAAGGCATATGGGAGGTTTGAGAGATATGTGTGAGAATCTAATGGGCATATGAAGAACATGTGGGGAAGAATTATGGAACGTGGGGATTTCTGATGGCCATGTAAGTGGCATTTGGGGGTGTTTGATGTGCATGTAAGGAGGTCTGATGGGAATGTGGCAATGTCTGATGGACAAATACTGGGAGTGTGGGGGCATCAGAGAGTATGTTTAGAGGTCCAATGCCATGTTTGTAGGATTTAACCACTTAACTGACGATTTTTCCCTCCAAAACAGTTCAACATTGTTGTTTTTTTTATTATTTAATAAAGTTTAAAGAGTATTTTTTAAATATTTAAACATGTATTATGGACATCTGCAAAACGGATCTCCTTGTCAAAAACTGAGGGACACAGTAGGGCGGCGTGGTTTCATGTGATCTGACCATGCCAGTTAAGTGGTTAAAGAGCGTGTTGGGAGGTTGGGGGGAGTGGCATGTGGGGAGGTCTGATGGGACTGTGAGGTGCAATTAGGGAGGTCTGAAAACAATATGGTCAGGTCTAATGGGCATGTGGGAAGAAGAGATGATAGCATTTGAGGATTTGTGATGACCTGTAAAGTAAGTGGAAATCCTGGAGGGCATGTGGAAATCCTGGATGGCATGTCAGGAGGTCTAACGACGTTAGGATTCCTGGTGGGCAAATTAATGGATCTGAAGGCATGGCTCTTTGCGGTATCTACACATATTTTATGTCTACTAAGAATTAAATCTCTCTCTCAGCTCATTTCTCACCCGTACTAGATCATTTTCCTGACTGCCTTGCTGCTGTTCCCTCTGTCATGTCCTCTTGTTGCTTAGAACTGAACATGGATGCAATTTGTCAATTGAAATCCGTCTAAGGGGTCAATCCAATTAGGTGCGAGTTGCAGTTTTGACAGCAAATTTGCATTTTGCAATCCAATTAGAAACTCACACTGAGCTAAACAGAGCAAACTCGCATTTTTCCATTCGCACTTCACTTATTTTAAAGTCAAAACATTTGGAAACCACACAGAACCTCTTTGACTCCCCACCCCCCAATGACTAATTAGGCAACTGGGAGTTTCCAACTAGTTTAATTAGTCCAATAATTACATGTTATTTCTTGGGGGGAAGGGGGGGGGGGGGGGGGGGTTTACAAAAAATTGTCTCAAATTAGCTCAAAATCAACTTTTTCATTGCTTTTTGTGGGCCAAATTTAGAGTATTTATTCTTTTGAAAAATAATAGCTTTTTATCATTTTTCTTAGTCACCTCAAAATATCCCTAATGCATCTTTTTTCCTATTTTGTTTTGCATTTTTATTTTTTTCGTATGAAAGTAAACCAATAAAGTTTGCTTTCATAATTTTTTTTACTTTAAAAAAGAATAAAAATGCACAAATCAGCCATTTAACACCATTTAAAAATCTCCCAGTACTTTCCTTCTTTACAAGAAACAGCCTTCTGTAGGATAAATAATAAATAAATAATAATAAATTCTGCAAACGAAATTGTCATTTTTTGAGGGTCCCGGAAGGTTACCCCACTTTGTCATGCACTTCTCTCATATGGCATATGGCTGACTATTTGCAAACCTCCACTACGATTACCACAAATAGGCATTTTTAATTGGATTGAAGAATACTTGGGAGCACGCATTCATATGAAAGTCTGTGAGTTTCATGAAACATCTTGCAATTGACACCTAGTTGAATTGACCCCTAACCTGTTGGTTTGAATCTCTTTGGAAAACATTCAAATGTCTCCAGTTCCCCCAGCCCTTTGTAGAGGCAGTTGTTTTGGCAGTGCCACACCCTTAAAGCACATCTCACCTCTATCCCTTTCACAAGCATAATACAAGTAGAACATTGTTGCACGCTCTAATCATATTGCAACACTCTCCTCTGCGGTCTACCACTGATCAGACTGGCTCAACTCCAATCTGTTATGAATTCTTCAGCTGAAATCACACACCCTTTCTTATCACTCCTTCAAGTACTACGCCTATATCTCAGTTTCTGATATGGCTAGTCTTAACCTACGGAACACTTGCAACTATATATATATATATATATATATATATATATATATATATATTATCTTCCATAATCTGCTGGTATTTTCCCCAAATAAAACTTCAGATCTCCCGGTAACTTTCTTCTCTCTTTCTCACTGATCACCTCACTCATTTCTCTTGTGCTGCACCTGCTCTATGGAACTTTTTCTTCACACCACCAGTCATCAGTGTCTTAAATCTTTGAAACACTTGCTTAAAACTCATCTTGTCAAACAAGCATAATATAACTACTTTTCTCTATGCCTGTAAATGATACAATTTTTAATCAGAGTTCTGATCTGTAATATCCATAATGCCCTGTGTGTATTACCTACTCTATACAGCGCTGCTAAAGATATTAACAAGTTATCAATAATAAAGGTGAAAAAAATATAATGCTTAGTTGCTGGCAATTACTCATGAGCTCCACTGTTCACCCATAGTGAATTTCCCACAGGAACCCACTCCCCAAACTGTAGGAATCCCATGTTCACTAAGGTTGTCAATCCACCTGGAATAATTTGGACTCCAGCTATCTGAAAGTGGGTATGAGCATCTCCCGAGACAAAAGAGACCTGGACATGGGATTCTTACACTTGCCCTAGTGAACTGTGAGACATTCAGTCTGGGCTCAGTTACCCTGGTGTTTTCATTGCTCATCACTCTGATACACATACAGATTGTGTTCTGTTGTTGGATGGTTTCTTGTGGCATATTATGACTTCCTAAATATCAGCCATAGTGTCTACATTTGAAATGCTGAAAATTAGTAGTGCTGTAGTTTAAAATTGGCTTCAGTAAAAAGAATACTGGTTCTCAACGGCCCGTGTCCGGCTTCGAGATCCATCGCTTTCATGGTAGTCTTCTGTGCTTCCATTTGGTGATTCTAGCAAAAGCTCTGCACTATTGCTACGGCTTCTGGTGCCAAGAGTCCCTTCCACCCTGTGATATGCTGGGTGTGTGGTGGAAGACGCGCTGTCTGGGGGAGTTACAGGCTGTATGCTACTCGCTCCAGAACTTGAGAAATAGTGTTGAGATTGTGTTTCAGTCCTGCAGCTAACAACGGGTCCAGGTTCTAAAAAAGAAATAAATAAATAAGCAATTAATGAATCCAGATTTATATATTCATACAATTATGGGGATACATTGAATAGGCCACGACTTGCAGATATTGGCGAGTTCCAGCGAGTCTGCTCGAAGTTTAATAGGGCAATCTTTTAAATAAATGCTCCTTTAAAACATTGGGAAGACTCGCCGGGAATAAGCTGATGCCTGCAAGTCACGGGCTATTACATTTACCCCATGAAGGTTTCATTCACACCAAAGCAGTAAGGTTGCCCCACATGCAATGATCTTACCATCATTTCTATTTCAGGCACAATGAGCGGGCAACATGCTGTACACACAGCAGAAATGGTCAGCTGACATTTGGGCATGGCTGAAAATAGTGCAAGCAGCTTTGATTGAGTCTGACACCCAGTTCCTTTGATGCAACACGTCATCAACAGCTTTTTTTTTCAGCATTATTGTGTAAGCGGGTTGGGTATGATATATCGCGGTCGGGATGCTGGGGGTCAGAAGACTGACCGCGGCATCCCGATGGCGAGAATCCCGACAGGGGCTAGGTAAGTATGCTTATCTCCCCAATGCCCCCATATCCGCAGCCTACACCTAACCTTTTCCCCACCGCTACCTAACTCTAACATCCCCCCCCAGTGGTGCCTAAACCTAATCCCCCCTTCCCGCAGCTTAACACTAACCCTCGGCGGGGGTGCCTAAATGTATCCCTTCTCCCCACAGCCTAACCTTAACCCTCCCTTTCCTGGAGCCTAAGAGCCTAACCCTAACCCTCCTCCCGCAGGATAAACCTAACCGACTGCCGGGATCCCGACCGGATCCCGTGTAAGCAAAAAAGGAGGAATGGCTTGTGTTTATAAACCTGATTATAATTGCCGTGTAGAAGTTACTTAGCCAGGGTTATGTTTCATCTTGCCTTTGATAGTGCTGCATGGAAGATTAAACTGGGTTGTCACAGTTCTGGAAATTAGAAATTGTTTTTATGCCTCTGGAAAACACGATAGCATCCCAATGCCACTCATGGTGAATTATTGTTATGTGTTTAGTTTATGTTTCTATTTCTTTACACTCTTGCCACTTTTTGTATCCTGCCTGAGGAGTGGACAATTGGGCAAAGCTGTTTTGAATGGTGTCTGCTGGAAATGTCCGCTCTATCAGAGAGAAAAACACCCATCTATTGATTGAGTGGGTGTACAAAGAAAGGATCCTAGTACTTTGAATCGCCCCAGCTCCATTTCCGTGCACCCCAGAACTTAGCCTGGAGGGGTGCTACGGCCACACCAACCATTAACCCCCCCAGATCATTCCACTGTTGAGAATGGTCCCCATACTAAATTATCAGGACTTTATAAATTATCAGGAGAGGATTGTAACCAGGAGATATAAGTGACATCTCCTGCGTTCCATAATAATTAATGAATGGGTCTGCAATTAAATTACAATTGGACATGGTAAGTGATGAGTAATATGCCCCAAATCTAATCTGCATGTCACGGCTACAGCAGGCTCACTCCTAATCCGTGACCAGCAGGGACCCCCTCGATATGCCCAACTGCCCTCAATGCAGAATGCTAGATTTTATACCACTGCATGACATCACAAAAGAGCAGTTGTGTGAAGAAGAGTCCACACTTTTACAGTTTATAAATATTTCTTATTAGGTGATTATGATTTTACATATACAGTTCCAGATGTGTCCTCATACATGCAGCCTCAATACGCCATGCAGCGTGAGATGCTTTGCGTGAGTGTGTGCTCATATCAGCCATCTTTATTCACAGAAAATGCATCTTAGTCGCAATGCACTGTAACTAGGTTGCACAAAGGGACTGTGCTGATTAGTTTGATATATGACACTTGTATATCTGTGTGTGATGAAGCCTGTATACAGAGCAGAACAGAACAGAACAGAAAGAGAGCAATCCCCGATAGCAACGCACGGTGCCGCGTATCGTTATTGTCGTGAGGCATATACACGGAGAGATCCGTGCTTAATTTTTAAGCAATCTCAGCAGATTGCTTACAAATTAAGTACGAATCTCTCCGTGTGTACCCCCCTTTAGTCACACACAGATATACAAGTGTCATATATCAAATTAATCAGCACTGTCCCCTTGTGCAACCTAGTTACAGTGCATTGCGACTGAAAAAGACGCCTTTAGCAAAAAGATTCTCCCATGACCTGGCGTGTTAAGAGGGGCTGTTTGGCGTGACTGCAGCAAAAATTAATGAGGACATATCTCTAGGTCCATATATATATTTGGACACTGACACAATTTTTGTTAGGAGAAAGGGTTTAGGAATTACAGCTGTTTAATATGTAGGCCCCTCTTTTTCAATGGCCAAAAGTAATTGGACATTTGAATGTTTCGTGGACACGTGTGGGCTATTCCTTTGTTATTTCTTTATCAATTAAGCAGGCAAAAGGTCTGGAGTTGATTCCAAGTGCGGCATTTGCATTTGGAAGTTGCTGCTGTGAACACACAACATGCGGTCAAAGGAGCTCTCAATGCCAGTGAAACAGGTCAAAAACAAAAAAATCCATCAGAGTGGTAGCGGGAACCTTAGGAGTGGTACATTCAGAAAAAAAAAAAACAGTTCACTGGTGAGCTCGGAAATACAAAAAGGCCTGGACGTCCACGGAAGACAACAGTGGTGGATGAATGCAGAATTCTTTCCATGGTAAAGAAATACCTCTTCACAACATCCAGCCAGGTGAAGAACACTCCAGAAGTTAGGCATATCATTATGCAAGTCTACCATAAAGAGAAGACTTAATGAGAACAAATATAGAGGGTTCACCACAAGGTGCAAACCTTTCATAAGCCTCAAGTATAGAAAGGGCAGATTAGACATTGCCAAAAAAAACATCTAAAAAAGCCAGCCCACTACTGGAACAGCAATCTTTGGACAGATGAATCTAAGATCAAGCTGTCCCAGAATGATGGCAAGAAAAAAGCATGTAGTAGGCTTGGAATGGCTCATGTGTCGGAGCATACCACATCATCTGTAAAAAAAGGTGGAGGCAGTGTGATAGCATGGGAATGTATGGCTTCCAGTGGCACTTGGTCACTAGGGGTTGTTGATAATGTGACAGAAGACAGAAGCAGCCGAATGAAATCTGACGTGTATAGGGATATACTGTCTGCACATATTTAGCCAAATTTAGAAAAGTTGATTGAACGGAACTTCACAGTACAGATGGATAATGACTAAGAACGTACTGCAAAAGCAACCAGAAGTTCTTTACAGCAAGGAAGTAGAATAATCTGCAATTGGCAACCAGGGCAGCGGCGAGTAGCTCCCGGCCAGCGCGCAGGAGCTGTGCTGACCGGGAGCTACTCCTGAACTACAAAAGCTTCGCTGCTGTGCGATACTTTTGTACTTCTGCGGGGTCGGGCCTGACATGCGGGGTGGACTAGCCCTGTGCGGCATCCCCCCGCATGTCTGCGTGCCTGACTGTAGCCCTGCAAAATTTTGCAAGGCTACGATCAGGTCTGAATTAAGCCCTAAGTCATTGCCTGCAAAGGATTCTGAACCAAGTATTCAAAATCCAATTGAATTTATTATTTTGTTAATTTGTCCAATTACATTTCAGCCCCTGAAAATAGAGGACCATGTATAAAAATAGTTGTAATTCCTAAGTGTTTCATACAATATTTTTGTTCAACCCCTTGAATTAAAGCTAAAAGTCTGCACTTCAATTGCATCTCCAAATCCATTGTGTAGGTGAACAGAGCCAAAATGATGAACATTGGGGGTAATTCTGAGTTGATCGCAGCAGCAAGTTTGTTAGCAATTGGGCAAAACCATGTGCACTGCAGGGGGGGCAGATATAACATTTGCAGAGAGAGTTAGATGTGGGTGGGTTATTTCGTTTCTGTGCAGGGTTCATACTGGCTGCTTTATTTTTACACTGCAATTTAGATTTCAGTTTGAACACACCACACCCAAATCTAACTCTCTCTGCACATGTTACATCTGCCTCCCCTGCAGTGCACATGGTTTTGCCCAACTGCTAAAAAATTTCCTGCTGCGATCAACTTGGAATTACCCCCCTTGTGTCAATGTCCAAATATATATGGACCCAACGGTATAACTGTCAATTGATAGAGCAGCAATTACCATACACGCAACAAGTTACAGGTTGAGTATCCCATATCCAAATATTCCGAAATACGAACTTTTTTGAGTGAGAGTGAGATAGTGAAACCTTTGTTATCTGATGGCTCAATGTACATAAATTTTGTTTAATACACAAAGTTATTAAAAATATTGTATTAAATGACCTTCAGGCTGTCTATATAAGGTGTATATGAAACATAAATGAATTGTGTGAATGTAAACACACTTTGTTTAATGCACAAAGTTATAAAAAATATTGGCTAAAATTGGCTAAAATGACCTTCAGGCTGTGTGTATAAGGTGTATATGTAACATAAATGCATTCTGTGCTTAGACTTAGGTCCCATCACCTTGATATCTCATTATGGTATGCAATTATTCCAATATACGGAAAAATCCCATATCCAAAATACCTCTGGTCCCAAGCATTTTGGATAAGGGATACTCAACCTGTATATAATATAAATAATTAACAATCTGGAAAACCAGCTGAGATAATGAACATAAGATATTAATGATATTTAAAGTCCAAACATAAGACAGCTCTAATTTATGTAAACCGGAAACTACCCCCACATGACAATAAATGTTGATAAATTGTGATCATACTAATTGAATAGGACAATAGGCATTTGGATAATTTCCTGTAATAAAAATAGTGGTTACCCAACAAAATCCCAAAGGGGTCCTTATTATACATTTGTTATACTGACGTGACACATCTGCTTGAAATGAAATAGCAAGTCTTACCAGGTAACGGATACTGCACTACAACGTAGCTGCGTAGGGTGATGTCAGCAGAGCCGCCAGACTCTAGAGGTATTGGATGTGTGTGAAAGTGTTTCAGCATATCAAAGATGGTCTGAAACCAGAGATGCTGTACATGACATTGGCCAGTCTCATTTAGAGATAAACGTAGGTGCTGTAATTAAAATCAGAAATAAAATCGGTAAACAATATACTTAAAGTATTAATTTAAAAAAAAAAAATGTTTAACCCCTTCGCAGCTGAGGGATTTCTTACTTCTGTGCTGAGGCCATTTCTTGACGTTTGTGTTCAGCACATTCCAGAATTAGTAACACATAAAAAATTTAACAGTTAAATTTATTGAAAGCTGGTGAACCTGGGTAGTCTTTGCTCAAGAAAACGCATTAAGAGATTATATTATTATCTTGCCACTCTTCTAGATACTTTTTGGATATATTAATCTGCCAACTGGATCCTGATATGGACTGCCGCACTGGAATACCTAGTGGAGCCTACAACCTCTGCAATCAGTTGCTAAACAGGACTGCTTTGGACATCAATCCATACAATTTGTGTAATACTTGCTGCTGTCTTTCCAGTGGTGTATTTATAATGAGTGCAGTGTGTGTGGTGCACACGGGCCCCCAAGGTCCAGGGTGTGCCCACACTGCACACCCTGCACCCATTTTTTAAATACCTCTCCGGAGTCCCCTGCCGATGGCAGCATCTCTAAGCAAATCTCTGGTAAATGGTGCGGTGGCCATTTTTCCGGAGATTTGCGCATGTGCAGTAAGAAAATCTCTGGGAAAATGTCCGCCCCCCTTTTTTCCCAGAGATTTGTGCATGCGCACCAGACTCTTGGACAGCGCTAGAGTTCCCTAGTGACCCTAGTGCCCAGAGTCTACCGCGCTGCCGGCTAGAGAGAAGGGGGCCCAGACGGATTCTGCACACAGTTTTCAGTGACTAATTGTGGGAACTGCAGTCTCTATCCATTTACCAGCCTTTGAGTCCGGGATCCATTTATATGTGGCTTAATATATGTGACTTATTTTTATATGTGGCAAATTTTATTTTGTGTTCAGTTGTAAGACATTTTGATCCCTCAATCTTTTCATTTGTTTAAATACATGCAATATATTATCTTTGCAAACTTACCTGTCCAAATATTTAAATTTGTTTAGCGACGGTTTCTTTTATTTTTGCTATTGCTTAATTGGGACTGACAATCCATTCCTGGCTGATATTAACAGCGCGTTAGATAATTTTTTATATAATACTAAGTAGGCTGATTACATTTTTGCACAGTGTTCCTCCTCTGAATTATCTATTTCCATGGAAACCTAGATGCACTTCTAGTAACCAGAAGCATCTCTCAAGCCCGGAGAGTAGACTGGCATCTTAAAGTGTGCTGGACGAGCCATCTAAGCTATTCTACTCTGTGCATCTAGTGGGCTTCGTAACTAAGTAATTTATAGGGCATCCATCATTAAGGGGTCTATTCATGAAGCAGTGAAAGTGTGGAGAAGTGAGCCAGTGTGGAAGTTGCCCATGGCAACCAATCAGCTGCTACATATAATTTTATAGAATGCATTTTATAAATGTTACCTCAACAATGATTGGTTGCCATGGGCAACTTCTCCACTGGCTCACTTCTCCACACTTTCACTGTTTCATGAATAGACCCCTATGTATCTAACATCTCTGAACCCAATCACTATTTAATCACCAAGACATTTTAAGGTCATTAAAAGGTATCTTACTAACATAAGAAATCTTAGAGTAAACCCACAAAATATGACAATTATCCAGTCTCTTTTCAAACATTTTACCAACTTAGAACTTAGAACTTTAAACATCATACCAATGTAGAAGCGCTCATTAAAATTCAGAGTTAATCAACTGAACAATAACAGATGATTACAGTCTGTGCTATGAATAGCTGGTGTTATAAAACTAAATAAGCATTTAAAAATAAACCTGGCAGGACCTGACATTTTCTCATATGGAAATGCATCAATATGTCTATATGTTGTATATCTCTTATTATAGAAACGCTTTTTTTAAATGATGATACTTTTATGTCTGTGTTCTCTGTTGCTGATAGACACACTGATCATTTGGGTTTAGTATGAAATACCTACAATCAAAATCCCGACGGTCAAAATACCGACAACAATTGACCGACGGTCAAAATACTGACAAGGTCAAAATACAGACATTTAAAATGTCGACAGTTCAAAAAGTCAACACAAGTTTTTCATTGTTTTTTGGTGTGTAGGTTGACATGGACGCTGTATAAGTGTACTGTGTACCCTCGCATGGCTCGCCATGCTTCGGGCACGGTGCTTCGCTGCCCTCGGCACACTATTATATTCCCCCTCCAGGTAAAGTATGAACAAGTCGGTTTCAATAAAAAATAGGATTTTAATTGCCTAACGGTAAATTATTTTCTAGTATGCCGTAGTTGATACTGGGGATCCATTTAGTACCATGGGGTATAGACGGGTCCAGTAGGAGCCATGGGCACTTTAAGAATTTGATAGTGTGGGCTGGCTCCTCCCTCTATGCCGCTCCTACCAGACTTAGTCTAGGAAACTGTGCCCAAGGAGACGGACATACTTTGAAAGAAGGATGTAAAAGGATAGTGGTGAGATTCCGAAACAGCACACACAAACAAGAGGAAAGCCATGCTAACCAAACTTGAAACAGGAACAGCTGAACCAAACAACAGTGCTTAACCAAGTAACAGTGCAGGACGAACGAAGCACTGAGCGGGCGCCCAGTAACCTCTACGGACTACGAGAAAAGGATTTACCGGTAGGTAATTAAAATCCTATTTACTCTAACGTCCTAGAGGATGCTGGGGATCCATTTAGTACCATGGGGAAGTACCAAAGCTCCCAAACCGGGTGGGAGAGTGCTGAGGGTCCTGCAGAACTGATTGACCAAACTGAAGGTCCTCAGAGGCCAAGGTATCGAACTTGTAGAACTTTGCAAAAGTGTTCGAACCTGACCAAGTAGCTGCTCGGCAGAGCTGTAAGGCCGAGACGCCGCAGGCAGCTGCCCAAGGAGAACCCACTGACCTGGTCGAGTGGGCCTGTACAGATTTAGGAATCGTCAATCCTGCCATGGAATAAGCATGCTGGATAGTGAGCCTGATCCAACGTGCAATGGACTGCTTTGAAGCAGGACACCCAATCTTATTGGGATTGTAACGAACAAACAACGAGTCCGATTACCTGTGACGAGCTGTTCTCTTCACAGACATCTTCAAAGCCCTCACAACATCAAAAGACTTTGAAGTAACAGAGGTGTCGGTCACAACCGGAACCACAAATGGTTGGTTGATGTGAAATGCCGACAATACCTTAGGAAGAAATTGCTGACGAGTTCTGAGTTCAGCTCTATCCTCATGGAAGATTAAATAGGGGCTCTTGTAAGACAATGCCCCCAGCTCAGACACACGTCTTGCAGAAGCCAAGGCCAACAGTGTGACGGTTTTCCACATAAGATACTTTACATCTACCTCCTGTAACGGTTCAAACCAGTCCGACTGGAGGAACTGCAGCACCAAATTGAGATCCCAAGGTGCCATGGGAGGCACAAAGGGATGCTGGATGTGCAGAACCCCTTTCAAGAATGTCTGGACCTCAGGAAGAGACGCCAATTGTTTCTGAAAGAAAATGGACAAGGCCGAAAATCTGGACTTTTATAGAGCCCAGACGTAGGCCCAGATGAAATTTCACCACAGAATATTTTCTGCTCTCACACCAAGAGACGTATTTCTTCCAAATACGGTGGTAATGTTTAGATGTTACCCCATTCCTGGCTTAGATCATAGTCAGGATGACCTTGTCAGGAATCCCTCTCCTGGCTAGAATCAGCCGTTCAACTTCCACGCCATCAAACGTAGCCGTATTAAGTCTTGATAGATAAACGGCCCCTGTTGCAGGAGATCCTCTTGAAGAGGTAGAGGCCACAGATCTTCCAGGAGCATCCCCAGAAGGTCCGCGTACCAGGCCCTTCTTGGCCAGTCCGGAGCAATGAGTATTGCTTGAACTTTTTCTCTTTTTATTCTTTTGAGAATTCTTGGGATCAGCAGAAGTGGAGGGAACACGTACACCATCTGATAGACCCATGGAGTTGTCAGAGCGTCCACTGCCACTGCCTGTGGGTCTCTCGACCTGGAACAATACCGCTTGAGCTTCTTGTTGAAACGAGAGGCCGTCATGTTGATTTGTGGACATCCCCACTGACGTGTTAAGCACCTGAAAACCTCCGGGTGAAGGCCCCACTCCCCCGGGTGCAGGTCGTGTCTGCTGAGGAAGTTTGCTTCCCAGTTGTCTACTCCCAGAATGAAGACTGCCGACAATGCCACAGCGTGTTTTTCTGCCCAATTCTTGAGACCTCTGACATTGCTGCTCTGCTTTTCGTTCCTCCCTGTTGGTTTGTGTACGTTACTGCCATCACATTGTCCGACTGAACCTGAATGGCCCGATCTTGAAGAAGATATGAGGCATGCAGAAGGGCGTTGTATACAGCCCTGAGTCCCAGAATGTTGATTGGAAGGACGACTTCCTGACTTGACCATCTTCCTTGAAACTGCATTCCCTGGGTGACCGCTCACCAACCTCTGAGGCTTGCGTCTGTGGTTAGCAGAATCCAATTCTGAATCCCGAACTTTCGGCCCTCTATTAGGGGAGAAACCTGTAGCCACCACAGAAGGGAGATCCTGGCCTTTGGAGACGAACGGACCCTCTGGTGCATGTGAAGATGCAATCCGGACCATTTGTCCAACAGATCCTGCTGGAAGAGCCTCGCATGAAACCTTCCGTACTGAAGCGCCTCGTAAGAGGCCACCATATCCCCCAGAGGGCGAATGCATAGATGCACCGACATCCGGGTTGGCTTCAGGACATCCCAAACCATCGACTGGATTACTAATGCCTTTTCTAACGGAAGAAAAACTTTCTGTGACTCTGTGTCCAGTATCATTCCCAGAAATGGGAGCCCCTGAGTTGGATCTAAATGAGATTTTTTTGGGAGATTTAGAATCCACCCGTGATCCAGGAGTAGTTTGGTTGTGAGACCAATGCTGCTCAATAACCTTTCCCTGGATGGTGCCTTTATCAGAAGATCGTCTAGGTACGGAATTATGTTCACTCCCTGCTTGCGAAGGAGAAACATCATCTCTGCCATCACCTTGGTGAACACCCTTGGTGCCGTGGAGAGACCAAATGGCAGGGCCTGGAACTGGTAGTTTCAGTCCTGTAGTGCAAAGCATAGATAAGCCTGGTAAGGCGGCCAGATCGGAGTGTAAAAGTATGCATCCTTGATATCCAGAGACACTAGAAATTCCCCCTCCTCCAGACCTGAGATCACCGCTCTCAGAGACTCCATCTTGAATTTGAACACTCGTAAGAACGGGTTCAAAGAGTTTAGATTCAAAATCGGTCTCACCGAACCGTCCGGTTTCGGTACTACAAACAAGTTGGAATAGTACCCCTTGTTTTGCAGATGAGGTGGAGCTGGAACAATGACCTGAGTCTGTACCAGTTTTTGAATGGCATCCTGTAAGGTTATACTTGGTTTGAAGAATCTGTGAGGTGAGAGATCCTAAAACTCCAGTCTGTAGCCCTTGGAAATAAGATCTATGACCCAGGGATCCTGGAATGGTGTTGTCCAGATGTGACTGAAATTTCTTAGTTGGGCTCTCTCCTGCCAGTCTTCCAGGCCCCGCAGTCCACCGTCATGCAGAAGGCTTTGAGGAAGCAGAACTGGAGCTCTGTTCCTGAAAACCGGCAGTTGCTGGCTTGCGTGGTTTACCTCTAGCGCCTCTGTTGGCAGTAGAAGATCCTTTGACTTCCACCATAAAATTCACAGAGTCCTGTATATGCTGCAGGAGTAACAGAACCTCCCCCCTAGATAAGGAATCCAACCCTTCAATAAGGTTACCCGACCATTTAGCAATGGCTTTAGTAATCCACGCACATGCTATAGTGGGTCTCTGAGCCACCTCAGCAGCTGTGTACAAGGATTTGAGTGTAGTCTCAATCTTATGATCAGCTGTGTCTTTCAGGGAGGCTGCACCAGGGATGGTTAACACAATCTTCCGTGACAACCTGGACACAGATGCATCCACTATCGGTGGGCCTTCCCATTTTTTCCTATCCTCAGGAAGAAAAGATGAGATAAACCTTTTAGGGATTTGAAATTTCTTATCAGGAGTAACACAAGGTTTTTCAAACAGGGTATTCAATTCCATTGACACAGGAAAATGTATTTTTATATTAAAATAAGATTCCTCACACTCCTCTGTCACCTTATCAGGAATTTGTAGCACATCTCTGATAGCTTCTATAAGAGCCTGTATTCCCTGTGACAGAGCAGCGTCCCCCACTTCTGAATCCACATCCCCATCCTCCATGTCTGACCACTCAGTGTCAGAGTCAGACTGCAGGATATGGGCCAGTGTACGTTTATGTGGACAAATGGCAAGGGACTGAGATGCTTGTTTGGGGACTGAGTCACTGTTCATAATCTCATCCACAGACTGTCTTAAGTATTGCGTCTCTCTCTCATTGCGGGACAATTAGAGATATTAGAAATCATTCCTTTGAGGGAATCTAACCACACTGGTTCAGCCCCGCTAGCCTGAGAAGGTGCACTACACTGAGTACATAGTAATGAGCTCCTTGGGGAAGAGGAACACTCTGCCGTACATGAAACACACTCTTTGTTTGCCTGACATATTGTAAATGTGACAGCACACACACACACACACACACACACACACACACACACACACACACACACACACACACACGAAAGGTTAAAAACACAATTAACCCACAAAGATCCCTTCCAGGGAGAGACAGAGGTATTTGGAGCCAGCGTACCACGCCCTTATTGCTAATGTCAAGCTTAGCCGGGTCGCAGACTAAGTACCCAGATTGGGGACTTAGCACACGAATAATCGCTCCCCCCCTGCTATGACCCCCTGGTACCGCTGAGGTAATTTGGAGTCACACCGGAGGAGCTGCGCATCCCTGTCAGTCAGTGTCTGTGTCCACTGCAGAGTGAATATTGTGCTGGTGAGCTGCTGGATCCGCTCATAGTGAAGCCCCGCCCCTTCAATGGCGCGCGGTCTTCCCGGTTTTTTTATACTGGCTGAGGTAAAATGTGCTTAAAATGGAGACAGAACCGTTTTAAGGCTGTGTTTGCCAGTGTGGGTACTGTGTACAGTGTACTGAGACGCAATTGTGTTTGGAGTCTGGTGATGCAATCCGCCCGGTTAGAAGACGCGCGTCTCCATACCCTCATGCCGCCATAATGGCCGGCGACCCGCTAACTGGGACGCCGGCTTAGTACTCACCACTCTTCTTTCTTCTGGCTCTGTTAGGGGTGAGGCGTGCTGCGGGAATGTACGCTCGCCGTGGTGGGGCTTGCGAATAGTTCCCTCAGGAGCTAGTGTCCTGTCAGCAGGGAATGGGACCATTAACCCTTCAAGAGATTGCCTTCTTCCCCCTAAGTCCCACGAAGCAGGCAGGCTGGTGCCAACCAGTTCTGCCTGAAATTAACAAACAGAAAAATAAATGCAGAAAACTCTTCAGGAGCTTCCATAAGCGTGACCAGCTCCTCCACATTTTCTAAACTGAGTCTGGTAGGAGGGGCACAGAGGGAGGAGCCAGCCCACACTATCAAATTCTTAAAGTGCCCATGGCTCCTAGTGGACCCATCTATACCCCATGGTACTAAATGGATCCCCAGTATCCTTTAGGACGTAAGAGAAAATCGTGAAAAGCTCATGTCGACTTTTTGACCTGTCGACCTTTTAAATGTCGGTATTTTGACCTTGTCAGTATTTTAAATGTCAGTATTTTGACCATGTCGGGATATTGGCAGTCGGTCAATGGTTGTCTGTATTTTGACCGTCTGTATTTTGATTGTAGGTAAGTTGACCGCATCCCGATTATTTATATGAAGGAGAGGCAGGAGACAAAATCAAAAAGAATTCTACTAAGCTTTGCGGTCCCTATTTTTATTGTCTACTACTTTTAGACAAGAATGAAAGCATAGTTATAAAAGTACATCTGTCAGCGAGACAGGCTCTTATCTGATTGTTTACGTTTTACAGAGACAAACTATGTGCTGTAACATGGTGCATCTTATTGTAACAGGAAGTTAATGTCCACTTTGTTATTTCTGTTATGTATTTTTTGTGTTTTTTTTATTTTTGGGCCAATAAACAATATTAAAATCCTGTAAAACATTCAACATTTTATAGAGATTAACGACTCAATCTCAAGGTCTTACCGACCTTCAGTGATGAGACATAACTTCCCTACTCTGTGTTCGACAAAACACTAAAGAACATCTGGACCTAGACACAAACATATAATCTGCCCAACAACTAGTGCAATGGAATTGGCTGCCATAGCTCTTTTTAGCTTTCTAAGTAAACTTTTAAAGGATTCTCTCCATTACGCTTATTGTTACCATATCTTTAACAGAATAACCTATTTTTTTCATTATTGCCCTTGTAACTGCACCTGAATACTAAAAGCTACAGGCAAAAGCTTTATGGTTGTCCATATGATGCTGTACTTAGAGCGTTTGTGGAGATTCTTGCTCCTCTCCTGCCATCTTTAAAAGTATATAATGTGCTATACTATAATACTGCATTATAGTATAGCTGATATTATACTATAACAGTGCTGTATAACACATTATCATGATTTGCAGGTGTTGTGGGAGCCAAAACCCAGGAATTTCATCAAATGGCAGCATTACTGCCTCCCAGCCCTGAGGCCATGAGTTCAATTTCTGACCAAGACAGCGTATGTGTGGAGTTTGTCCTCTGTGTGGGTTTCCTATGGGTGCTCCGGAAACCCCCCCCACACTCCAAAAACATACTGGTACAGTAGGTTAATGGTTTCTGACAAAAGATTGGGAAAATTGACTGTAAGCTCCACTGGGGCAGGGACTGATGTGAATGACTGGAATATTCTTTGTACAGTGCTGTATAATATTCTTTGTACAGTGCTGTAATAATATATGTCAGAAGCTATATAAATAACTGCCAAATAAATAAATGCGCCTGGCGCATCGTTCACTCGAGCAGCAATGATCTGGATAAATCTCCCCAGCTGCTGGCAGGATTGGGAAGGAAGATTAAAGACCTCAGATCAACAATTGGGGCAGTTGAGAGGTATGCCATTATAGAGCTAGTCTGCTCCTGACCGAACACAGTACAGTTATGTTGGGTTAAGTATGTGGCTGGGTTCCACAATCAATGTAGAGAAGGTCCGAATCAGACCTCACTTGTCACTTAAACTAATATCTCAAGCATCACCAATATACCGTATAATGGGAGAAGTTAACTCCTTCCCCAGCATACCTAGATTCTACCCGTGCTGCTCCCCTTCCCTGGAACGAGCTCCCCTGCTTTATAAGACTCCTCCGACGACTTTGCAAAAGCTTCAAAACACTGAAAACCGACCAGTTCATCAAAATGTACCCTTCTGCATAACCTAGTTTCGAGGCACTCTCACAACCCAATACCTCATGCCTTGGCCATCTATGCCTCACTTACTTCTTACCATCAGGCCGCCTCTCACTTACTCGCACCTCATGTCACCTGTCTGTCTCCCCCCACCCCCTAGATTGTGAGCTCCTAGGAGCAGGGACCTCTTCCCTCCTGTTCTCACAACCCTCTTCTCTCACACTTCCATTACAGCTCTCTCCTACGTAGCGAATAGCTATACCCGCATCTCATCTCGCTCATTACTGTTTATCGCTTCCAATGGCTGCCTGCCCCTAGTAGTACGCTGACTACTCCCTTGCTTCCTTTCATCTCATCTGTAGGGTGTACTGAGAATTGTGGTGCTAATCGTTACCTGTGCCCGGTTTTATTTTTTTCTGTTACTGTAATGTTAATTTCTGTGTACCCTGTATTGTTCTAATGTCTGCCATATGTACGGCGCTGCGAAACACTTGTGGTGCCCTATAAATAAAATGTAATAATAATAATAATAATAATAATTGCATCACACCTGTGCGCGACACCCATGTTTTATATGTCAAGCACAGTGGCGGATCCAGAGGTGGGGGAGCCACACCAACTGCCAGTGAGTCCTGGCCGGCGATGTCTGCCAGCGTTTGGGGTGGCAGTTGGTGTGTCTCCGCTATTTGAATTTTGAACTGTGCTGCAGCCCCACCTCTGGAGCCGCCGCTGGCATGCACTCTGTGGTAACATTTGCATAGCACACAAACTCCCCCAAATTATGTCAACTGTCCAAAATTCCTAATCCTTCTCCATCTCATATTTTCCCCAAACTAAGAATGTGTGTGTATTGGTACGTTGTAACAATGTTAAATGTTAGCACTCCACGCAAGGACTAAAATATGCAGCTTAGAACATGTATAAGGTATCAAATCTTGCAGAAAATGTGTCCTACATCACAGAAAATTAATAGGCCCTACACACTGGGCGATATGAGTGAACGATATGAACGATCTCGTTCATTAATGAACGAGATATCGTTCATATCTTTCAGTGTGGAGGCACCAGCGCTCGTTCATCGCTGGTGCCCCGTCGCTTGTGCATGCAGGTCAATATGGACGAGATTGTCCATATTTGCCTGCACTGCTATGGAGCCGGGTGAATGGGGAAGTGAAGAAACTTCACTCCCCCCCATCACTGCTTCCCCGCCGCCGGGTCGCCAGTCGGCCGTATCCGCCGTTGGGCAGCTCGGCTGGGGATCTATCAGTGTGTAGGGCCCATAACAGTCAACATACTGTATATTAAATCTATATAATAAAAATACATTTTACCTAATGTGCTTCAAACACTTACCCTGAAAAAATAGGATTTTGGTACTTACCGATAAATCCTTTTCTCCTAGTCCGTAGAGGATGCTGGGGACTCCAAAAGGACCATGGGGTATAGACGGGATCCGCAGGAGCTTGGGCACACTGAAAAGACTTAAAGTGGGTGTGAACTGGCTCCTCCCTCTATGCCCCTCCTCCAGACCTCAGTTATAGGAACTGTGCCCAGGAGAGACGGACATTTCGAGGAAAGGATTTTTGTGTAAACTAAGGGCTACAAACATATCAGCCCACACCACAAACATACCGTATCACCGGAGTAATAGTAAACCAGATAACAGTATGAAATAACAACAGCAACAAGCTGAAAACCAGAACTACACTACCCGTGTATAAACCAAGTTAACCAACCAGAATACATTGCCAGTAACAGTCCTCACTGGGATGGGCGCCCAGCATCCTCTACGGACTAGGAGAAAAGGATTTATCGGTAAGTACCTGTGACAGGACGGTACCGTACGGAAGCACTCGCCGCTTGCCGCGTCCCGTTGACTGCGCACAGAATGGAAGGTCAAGCCGCACGAGGCCTGACCACATAGGGGATTCCCGCTTACCGTCAGTAACCGCCTGTTACTGACTCCACCCACTGCGCTGTGGGCGGGTTCTTGCTGCCACCACCAAACTCCTAACCTGCCGTGGCGTTTGGAACCACGGTTCTGCTCTGTATGTGCCGACGCACTGCCTTACCACCCCTGTGTGGTGCTGACGAATCCCCACTAGCCACTTGCTAGGCCTCTACCGGTAGCTGGCGGAAGGCGGAGCTTGGAGACGCTAGGTGCTTCCCTGGACAGCCGGAGGACGGGGCTAGGTTTGGCCTAACCCTGTTGGTCACAAGATGAAGCAGTCTTGAGGCAAAGATGTTTATTGCTCAAATAACCTTTAAAAAGGCTCCTCCCTATTGCTAGGGGCAACAGCATACAATCAAGATGTTTTCAGCAGAAGAAGATGTTACAACTACAACTCTGGAGGCACGCAGGTCTCCTTTTTATGTCAGTTTTCCACACAGTACCACAGGGGGGTAAGCCCTCCCTGTCTTCTCCAACCAATCAGGTTATTTTACAAAATACCAATAAATTACATTTTACAAGGATATAAGTGCAATAAAACAATATCCTCCTTCCTGTCACCCAGACAACGTTTGGTATCAGATTAACATTCACTATTGATAAATTTATCACATATCTTCAAAATACAAATGTGTCTGGTCATTCCCATCTGCAGGCAATCCCAGTGTTTAAGATTACAACAGGAATAGCTACAATACAAACAAACGGTCTTCCTTCCTTTATCTGCCATTCGGATCGTATATCACTTACATCCCCTACATGAAACAGATTCCAAGCCCATAGACCCAGTGATTAGTATCTCTCTCTAAGGAACTCACACATCAAAAGGTATTGTCCTTCACACCTCGCTGCTAGCACAGAGCCCTTAGCATGCCCCTTCCTATTTCCAGAGGATAAGAGTTGCTTATTCAGACAGCTATAGTAACTGCATTTTTTCCTTTAAATACATTTCATTTAAACACGTGTTTCCCTTTAAATATACACCAAGCCTGTCTTGAATATAAAATAAATACATTTAAACATGCCTTCCTGCAATGGTGCACAGAGCACTACATATGACATGTTAAAAGTAAAACACATCATTAAACAAACTTTTAAACAGTCCGTAACATGGCGCCGGGCACGAGGATTAACCCCTTCAGTGTCGCAGACGCCATTACACGTGTGGCTGGCTAGTCTCTCCGGCCACATTCCTCCCCCCCCATTCAAGCGGGTCAACCAGGGACCCATGTCCCAACGATTTAGGTCCTGGTCCCGCAGTCCCTTGTGTTGAAGGGGACGCTACCTAGGGTGTGTAGGCTCTGGCCTAGACGGTTCATCCATAGTGCAGTGGGCCTCTCTTCGTGGGTGCACAATGTTCAAATAGTCCACCTGAAGTCCAAGTTCAAGGCTCCACCACAAAAGTCTGTCCAATTTCCCCAAGGTAGGTTGCAGCCACCTAACAGGTAGGTGGTAAGTCACCACGGTGGGGGGCCGGTTGCAAACAAGTGCCACCCACGGTGTCCCAACTGTGGCATACCCCACCTCCCACAATAGCAGTATACTGCTCAACCAGGCCACAGGGTGCTCCTGCCCATATGGCTCTTTCTGGCTCGGTACTGCTCCCAGTCCGTGCAGTGGCGCAATAGTTCGTAACACACAGTCCTGGTCAAGAATGTGCGCCATCAGCACTGGAGCGGGTACCCGAGCCTCCTTCAATGACTGGAATGCCAACTCGCAAGCGGGTGCAAAGTCCACTGACTTGGGAATGCCCTTCCTAGCCATCTCTGTCAAGGGGTTCACTACAGGACTAAAGTCAATGACAACATGTCCGTAGGGCCTTACAGGTTCTAAGGTCAGTACCGGTCTGGGTGATGTGGGTCGGGGACAGCCTCTGGTTGCCTCCACCCCCTCTGGGTTGGGCCTACCCCTGTCTCCTCCCACATGGTGCCCCAGGCACTGCACCTCCGTCATACCTAACTGGCAACTGTCTGCCCTGTCAGACCTGCCCTCCAATCCTCCTCCGTCGACCTATGACTCGGGAAACCTACCCTGTCACCTAGGCCTACTCCTTCCTCCTCGTCCGCTACCTGTGCCACAGTGATGGCGGCAAGACCACCAGCCTCTGGATCCTGTGTGGCATCCACTACAGGGAGGCTGCGTGTCTTCCCCGATCTACTGAGCACAGGCAGGGGACCTGCTATGTCCACAGCAACTGGCTGTAAAGGTTCTCCTATGGGCAGAGGCCCAGAGACAACACAACCGCTGGAGTGCCCCGGCTGCCAACGCATGGCACCAGCCTTACATTTGGTCTGGGCGTCCTCCGACATTCCAGACCAGGGTAAGCTCTGTGTCAGGCACTTCAGGGTACAGTCTGTCTCCGGGTTGCTGTCCAAAGGGGTTTCGCTGGCAACCGACACCGGTTGCGCAGGAACGTTCCCTGAGGGGACCAGTTGGACACATTCCCTATCTGGTCTATCCCCTCCCACTTTCCTGGCTACCCTGTACCTTAACCCTTCCCGCCAGGTCAAACTTCCTGCCCCAACCCTGTCAAGGCCGCTGCCAGAGTGGCGCCTCATGCCTTTCGGGGATGGGTCAGAGAGTCGAGCCTCCCTAAACTCCTGCCTGTGGCCCTCAATCTCTCCTAAATTGGGACACTCTACAGGGGGATCTAGGTGGGGACTACTAGGGTCAGTCTGGTAGGGGTCAGTCATGGAAAATCAGTGTGGTTTCTCATACTCACCGCCGGAGTTAACAAACCACTTGGGTCAGGAGCATCATTGGGCACCCCCACAGGATCACACGAGCTGGAACCGACATCCTATTCGTTGCTAGTGGACGTAGGCATACCAGAGGCAAAAGGCATGCGGGGTCGATGTACTGATCTAGCCGCTGTAATCTTTTCCTCTGGGCTGGTTGATGCTGTGGTTGGCTGTGCTGGCAGTTGTCTAGCAGCTGTAGTCTTTTCCTCTGGGCTGGGCGGTGCTGGAGTAGCTGATGTCAATGGTGGTTTTGGAACTTGACTCCGGGGAATGGCGCCAACAAACATAGTGACGATCCCACCACCCAGATCATTTCCTAGGACCACATCAGTTGGGAGACCATCCATGACGGCAACTTCTCGCAACTCTGGTCCAGCTCCCCAGTCCAGGTAGACTCTTGCCATGGGAACCGCTTTTTCTGTTCCTTCTGCCAGGGTGATCGTGGCAGTGCGACCCTGCAATACTGCAGCAGGATCTATAAGGTGGGGGCTCACCACAGTGATTGAGGCCCCAGAGTCTCTTAGGCCTTCTCCCTGCAGGGGTCCCACGTGGACTGGCTGCAGGTGCCTCCACATGTTGTGTAGGGGCTGTTTGGCCATGCAGGTGACTCTCTCCGCAGAGTGCACCTGTCTCTCGCCACACTCCATCGGACTGACTGGAGGGGGAACAGTCTCTGTAGGCTCATCTCCTCTCGTCAAACAAGCGAGCCGGGCTCCAGCACTCGGATTTGGGGCACGAGTCTGGGGTGCTTGGGATGCAGGACAGTTCATCCTCAGATGTCCGATTTTCCCACAGCCGTAGCACTTCTTCTCCAGTCGTGGCACCGATGATCTCTGATCAGTGGCAGGGACGCTGCGGTGCGGTTGCTGGCCAAGAGCACCCGGGTTAGAAGATGCTTGTCTTTGGGGGTGATGAGCTGAAGAGGGGGGTCCCCTTGGTGGTGCAGTCTTTTGGAGCTGGCTGCTGGCTGGGCGCTTCTGCCCCTGTGGCCGAATTGCCACATACTTGTCGGCTAGATGGGCAGCCATCTTTAAGCTGGGTGGCTCCCGATCTAGCACCCACTCCTTCACTTCTTGGGCGCACCTGCGGTAGAACTGCTCCCTGCAGATCAGGTCGATCAGTGCGTCCCATGTAGTGGCTTCCGAATCCTTCACCCACTTCACCACGTACTGCCGCAGCTGGGTGGCGAACTGCTCATGGGTGCTGCTCGGATTCTTGGGCAAGTCTCTGAACTTCTTCCTGTAAGACTCTGGAGTGATGAAGAATCGCTGGAGGAGGGCCTTCGCGACTTCGTCGTAGTTCCCACAGTCCTCCGTGGCCACTCCTCGATAGGCCTCCAATGCCTCTCCATGCAGAGTGGGCACAAGGTGTCTCACCCACTCCGACTTGGGTAAATCGTGTAGTTTGCAAGTCCTTTCAAAAACTTGCAAATGTCCATCAATGTCCCCATCACTGTCTGCAAACTTGGCAAACTGAATGCGTCCCGATCTGTGTACAACAGCTGACAACGGCTCCCGGGGTACCACGGCCTGTGGTGCCCGCTCATCACGCCACATCTGGATGATGATCAAGCGCTCTTGCTCCGTTGCCCTTTCCCCCAATTCCGCTAGCCGATCTGCTAGGGTATCCGGGCCGCCCCCCCTGGGACGTTGGGATCCTGGCCCTGCTAGGGATTGCTGGGAAACATGGCTGCTGCTAGAAGGGGCGGAGCTTGTGGGTCTCACCGGTTCCATACGAAGGTCCACTGGTGGGCCGTCCTCTGCGATGCTGACGCCGTCAGTGCTTTCCACCTCCGCCCGATGGGACTCCTCCAAGCTCCTGAGCGCCGCCTTCATGACGCTTCTGGACGCGTTGGAAGGGATATCCACACCCTTCTCCTGGCACACAATCTCCAGATCGCCCTTGGACATTCCCCTGAATTCCGCCATCTTGTGCGTTCTCCTGCGCTGCAGTTACTCCTCTCCTGAGTAACTCGGCTTCTCCAATCGGGTGATGAAAAGCCGCCTGGGATTATCCCACCACTATGCCACCAATTTCTGTGACAGGACGGTACCGTACGGAAGCACTCGCCGCTTGCCGCGTCCCGTTGACTGCGCACAGAATGGAAGGTCAAGCCGCACGAGGCCTGACCACATAGGGGATTCCCGCTTACCGTCAGTAACCGCCTGTTACTGACTCCACCCACTGCGCTGTGGGCGGGTTCTTGCTGCCACCACCAAACTCCTAACCTGCCGTGGCGTTTGGAACCACCGTTCTGCTCTGTATGTGCCGACGCACTGCCTTACCACCCCTGTGTGGTGCTGACGAATCCCCACTAGCCATTTGCTAGGCCTCTACCGGTAGCTGGCGGAAGGCGGAGCTTGGAGACGCTAGGTGCTTCCCTGGACAGCCGGAGGACGGGGCTAGGTTTGGCCTAACCCTGTTGGTCACAAGATGAAGCAGTCTTGAGGCAAAGATGTTTATTGCTCAAATAACCTTTAAAAAGGCTCCTCCCTATTGCTAGGGGCAACAGCATACAATCAAGATGTTTTCAGCAGAAGAAGATGTTACAACTACAACTCTGGAGGCACGCAGGTCTCCTTTTTATGTCAGTTTTCCACACAGTACCACAGGGGGGTAAGCCCTCCCTGTCTTCTCCAACCAATCAGGTTATTTTACAAAATACCAATAAATTACATTTTACAAGGATATAAGTGCAATAAAACAATATCCTCCTTCCTGTCACCCAGACAACATTTGGTATCAGATTAACATTCACTATTGATAAATTTATCACATATCTTCAAAATACAAATGTGTCTGGTCATTCCCATCTGCAGGCAATCCCAGTGTTTAAGATTACAACAGGAATAGCTACAATACAAACAAACGGTCTTCCTTCCTTTATCTGCCATTCGGATCGTATATCACTTACATCCCCTACATGAAACAGATTCCAAGCCCATAGACCCAGTGATTAGTATCTCTCTCTAAGGAACTCACACATCAAAAGGTATTGTCCTTCACACCTCGCTGCTAGCACAGAGCCCTTAGCATGCCCCTTCCTATTTCCAGAGGATAAGAGTTGCTTATTCAGACAGCTATAGTAACTGCATTTTTTCCTTTAAATACATTTCATTTAAACACGTGTTTCCCTTTAAATATACACCAAGCCTGTCTTGAATATAAAATAAATACATTTAAACATGCCTTCCTGCAATGGTGCACAGAGCACTACATATGACATGTTAAAAGTAAAACACATCATTAAACAAACTTTTAAACAGTCCGTAACATGGCGCCGGGCACGAGGATTAACCCCTTCAGTGTCGCAGACGCCATTACACGTGTGGCTGGCTAGTCTCTCCGGCCACAGTACCAAAATCCTATTTTCTCTTACGTCCTAGAGGATGCTGGGTACTCCAAAAGGACTATGGGGTTTATACCAAAGCTCCAGACCGGGCGGGAGAGTGCGGATGACTCTGCAGCACCGACTGAGCAAACGCAAGGTCCTCATCAGCCAGGGTATCAAACTTATAGAACTTAGCAAAAGTGTTTGCCCCTGACCAGGTTGCCGCACGGCAAAGCTGTAAAGCCGATACGCCTCGGGCAGCCGCCCAAGACGAGCCCACTTTTCTGGTAGAATGGGCTTTTACTGACTTCGGCACGGGTAGCCCGGCCGAAGAATGAGCCTGCTGAATCGTACTACAAATCCAGCGTGCAATAGTCTGTTTTGAAGCAGGATGACCAATCTTGTTAGCAGCATACAGGACAAACAGCGCCTCCGTTTTCCTGGCAACAGCCGTACGGGCGACGTAGATCTTCAAAGCTCTCACCACATCCAGAGACTTTGGAACCGCCACAGCATCCGTAGCCACCGGCACCACAATAGGTTGGTTAATGTGAAACGAAGACACCACCTTCGGGAAAAATTGTTGACGAGTCCGCAATTCTGCCCTATCTGAATGAAAAATCAAGTACGGGCTCCTGCACTCACATCCGTGTGTGTTCAACTGCGGGGTGCACCCAGTAGAATCCACACAATCATGGTGGATCCACACATATAGTCGTAGTTCCAGTTTCCAGGGGGGCACTCTCCTTCAGACCGCAACGTCTGAAATTGGTAATGAGAATCCTGTACCGCAAACCTTAGGAAAGCCTGATGCGGTGGATAAATCGGGACGTGTAAGTAGGCATCCTTAATGTCCACTGACGCCATAAAATCCCCCCCTTCTAAGCTGGCAATCACCGCTCGAAGAGATTCCATCTTGAACTTGAAAACTTTCAAGTATGGATTGAGGGATTTTAGGTTCAGAATCGGTCTGACCGAACCGTCCGGTTTCGGCACCACAAAGAGGCTCGAGTAGAACCCCTCCCCCCGCTGAGACGGGGGAACGGGAACAATGACCCTCTGGAGACACAACTTTTGTATTGCTGCCAGCACGACCTCCCTGTCCGGAAGAGACACTGGCAGGATCGACATGAAAAACCGGTGAGGGGGCGTCTCCTGAAACTCCAGCCTGTAGCCCTGAGATACAATCTCTAGAACCCACGGATCAAGTCCGATTGGACCCAGACCCGACTGAAGAACTGCAGACGGCCCCCCACCGGCACGGACTCCCCCAGGGAAGCCCCAGCGTCATGAGGTGGACTTGGTAGCGGCAGGGGCGGACTTCTGGTCCTGGGAGCCTGACACTGCAGGCGACTTCTTTCCCCTTCCTCTACCTTTTGAAGCGAGAAAGGACGAACCTTTTCCTCGCCTGTATTTATTTGGACGAAAGGACTGCATCTGCTGATGTTGTGGCTTTTTGTGTTGTGTGGGAACATAGGGAAGAAACGAGGACTTACCCGCCGTTGCAGTGGAAACCAGGTCCGTCAAGCCTTCCCCAAACAGGACATTACCTTTGAAGGGTAACGCTTCCATAGCTCTTTTGGAATCGGCATCAGCATTCCATTGATGGATCCACAGCGCCCTCCTGGCCGAAATCGAAATGGCATTGGCTCTTGACCCCAAGAGACCAACATTCCTCGCCGCATCCTTCAGGTAATCTGCAGCGTCCTTGATATAACCAAGAGTTAAAAGAACAGTATCTTTATCAAGGGTATTCATATCAGCAGCTAAATTCTCAGCCCATTTAGCAATAGCACTACTCACCCATACCGACGCCACAGCAGGTCTGAGCAATGCACCCGTATTAGTGAAAATGGACTTCAGAGACGTCTCCAGCTTGCGATCCGCCGGATCCTTGAGAGCTGCCGTGTCAGGAGACGGAAGCGCCACCTTCTTAGACAAACGAGATAAAGCTTTATCAACATTAGGAGACGCCTCCCATTTTCCCCTATCAACAGATGGAAAAGGATACGCCATGTAAATCCTCTAGGGAATCTGCCACCTCTTGTCCGGCGACTCCCAAGCCTTTTCACAAAGAGCATTCATCTCATGAGAGGGGGGAAACTGCACCTCAGGTTTTTTCTCTTTAAACAAGCAAATCCTTGTTTCCTGTACTGCAGGTTCCTCAGAAATGCGTAACACATCTTTTATAGCCACAATCATGTACTGAATACTCTTAACTAATCTAGGATGTAAAGGAGCCTCAGTGAAGTCGACATCGGACTCAGAATCCGTGTCGGTATCAGTATCTACCACTTGAGTAAACGGCCTCTTTATCAACCCCGACGGGGTCTGTACCTGCGACAAAGCATCCTCCATGGATTTTTTCCACACCTGTGTCTGTGATTCAGATTTATCTAATCTCTTTGATAAAGAAGTCACATTAGAATTAATTGTATTCAACAGTGCAAGTAAGTCAGGTGTCGGCTGCGTCGACAGAGCCAACTCCAGACCCGCATCTGCACCCCCATAACCTCCTCCGGTGAATAACATTCAGCCTCAGACATGTCGACACCTAGTATCGACCCACCGACACACACATACAATGCCTCAGCAAGGGGACAGGCCCACAAGGAAGCCCGGACAGAGAAACACAGAGGGAGTATGCCAGCTCACACCCCAGCGCCCATATATCCCACCAACGAAAATATATGTACCAGCGCTGCCCAATATACCAATTATGCACCAGCTACTGTGTCCCCTCCCCCCCCCCCCCCCCCCCCCGATAAGCTCCCCGTTACGTTAATGGAGCTTGTGGAGGTCCCGGACCAGCGTCTCCTGCCTGCATGTGAGGAGAAAATGGCGCCTGTGAGCCGCGCGGCTAAGCTCCGCCCCTTCCCGGCGCGCTTCAGCACGCCAAATTCCAAAACAGTAAAATGCCGGCGGGGGTCCCGAAAACGGTGCCAATGCACCGATCAAACATCTGCCGGCCCAAGAAGACCCAGTAACATGCTGCCCAGGGCGCCCCCCCCCCCCAGCACCCTGCGAGTGCTGGAGGAAATGTGTGTGTAGGAGCATGGAGCGCAGCGTTGCCACTGCGCTGTACCTTTACTGTAGTCTTCTGCCGTCCTGAAGTCTTCTGTTCTTCTCATACTCACCCGACTTCTGTCTTCTGTGAGGGGGGTAACGGCGTGGCTCTGGGAACGAGCAGCTAGGCGCACCAAGTGATCGAACCCTCTGGAGCTAATGGTGTCCAGTAGCCGAGAAGCAGAGCCCTTAAACTAAGAAGAAGTAGGTCTGCTTCTCTCCCCTCAGTCCCACAATGCAGGGAGCCTGTAGCCAGCAGGTCTCCCTGAAAATAAAAAACCTAACAAAGTCTTTTCCAGAGAAACTCAGGAGAGCTCCCCTAGTGAGTGTCCAGTCAGTCCTGGGCACAAAGTCTAACGGAGGTCTGGAGGAGGGGCATAGAGGGAGGAGCCAGTTCACATCCACTTTAAGTCTTTTCAGTGTGCCCAAGCTCCTGCGGATCCCGTCTATACCCCATGGTCCTTCTGGAGTCCCCAGCATCCTCTAGGACGTAAGAGAAATATGAAGTTAACTTGCTTGGACTAATAAATAAAAGTATTACTGCCTTTTAAATCAAAGCATAATGGTCTAGTCATGGAGGGGTATAAATCCTGCTGCCTTAAAATAAATCAGAATGGATGACCATTTGCTGAAATTCACTTAGGCAAACAGGGTTATTCTAGCCATGATTACAAGCAATAGACCTGAGAGCCACTCAATTAAATCATTTGTGATCTTGCCCATAACTAAGAAATGTAATAATCTCAACTTACTGAAAATTCCTCTCCAGCTGTTATTTTATCGACTCATTTTGTTACGCACATTTAGAAGAGGTTAATGTAATGATCTACTACCTTGAAACACTACAGGCAGCATACTTGCCTTGGCCTTGCCTTGAAAGTTGAAAGTCAGCACGTATTCTCCGGGGCGGGTTTCACTCTGCCTGATGACGAAGAGTCCATGACTCCGAGTTCCACCAGAAAGCACCAGTTGAGCAGCCTTGATGCGCGATAGTGTCCCATGGAACCAAGGGTAGTCAAATAGGTTTATCTCAGCATCTTTTTCACCCTCTTCACCTAATGTCCCAAAATGTAAAAACATGGCATGTAACATTATAATACCACTTGTATACAGTATATAGAGATGTAACATGCTACTTTCCTGATTTCCTTATTTCAGGTTAAATATACCTAAAGTCTAAAGAAAGATTCAACTGTAGGGTTGATTTTCAGTTTACATTACTATTTGGGAACTCAGGGTATTATTAATTATAAAATATCCGGATGCACAGAACATTTAGCACAACTGTGACTATATGACTGCCTTGGCACATACATTAGTGTACACCAAATTTCTGCTTTTGGGACTGTATCAAGGACTGTGGATCCAGACGTGAAGGTGGATGAAAGTTCTGCCTTCTATAACTTTTGTCATTGCTTTTTCCATAAATGTTCAATGTCCGATTCCCCCATCCTTTCTCCAAACCCCACTTAAATATATTGGGGTCAACATTCAATAGTGCATTTCTGCAATTAGCTCTCATTACCAAAAAACACCCCAATCCACCAAGCTCCACCTATCAAATGCAGGGCCGGATTCACAATGGGGCGGATGGAGCTGAAGCTCCAGGCCCCCCCAATGAAAATACCAGAGGGTCTGCTGGAGCCAGGAAGGTGTATACAGAAAAAAAAAAAATTCTGTTGCAGCCAGCACTGCAGTCCTCCAAGGTCCCCTCCTCTTGCCAGACCTCCACCTCACACCCTCCCACCAAAATAATCTAGTATCCGATCCAGTATTACATTACTGTTGTATGGTTACCATGGTGATTGCTAGGCTGGATTAAGGGGGCTAGCAAGGTTTACTGCTGTTTGCTAAATATATGATGCAGCAGGCCACACCCCATATGTAGACCACACCCATCCACAGAACTGGTCACACACCCCTAAGGCAGCACACAATAGGCTCTTAATAAAGTTCAGTTCTAGGCCCATGCGGACCTTAATCTGGCACTTATCAAATGGCAAATGTATTTTAAAGTTGGCCTCTAAGTAATTGCAGCCATCTAGACACATACAGGTACATGTGAGCATAAATGGGTATATCAATGCAGAACTAGGCACATGGTGTTCCACAACAGCTTTCACTCTCTGGGCTTACTTTTGTTTACAGGTTCACAAATGAGCTTAACCATTTCTTTAATAAAATAAAACACCACGGGCAACTCTCAGGGTTCTTCATAAATTGTTTTCTGTACCTGGTCCACTGTTAGATGCCGGAGACTCCAAGGTCTGCAGAAAGTTCTCTAGGGGGACCTGAACAAAATGGTCTACTGTAGTATTTTCCCAGCTTCTTATCGGAGTAGGTACAGCAGGTAGATGCAGAGGAAAAGCAGATATTGCACTAACATCCTGACCACACATATCAAGTGGTCGGTAAGCTCCTGGACACAAGAAAAAGGAGATTTATGGTAGACTTACCATAGTTAAATCTCTTTCTGCGAGGTACACTGGGTTCCACAGGGAATACATCGGGGTGTAGAGTTGGATCTTGATCCAGAGGCACCAACAGGCTAAAGCTTTGACTGTTCCCAGGATGCATTGCGAGGCCTCCTCTATAACCCCGCCTCCGGGCACTGAAGCTCAGTTTCGTTAACCAGTCCAGTGCAGTAACAGGTAAAAGAGAAGGCAGATGTTAGTCACATAGAACCACGTTCTCACGAAAGGAGAAGGGACTAGCGGCTAATGCCATACAAACCCAAAGAAGCTAGGTGCATCAGGGTGGGCGCCCTGTGGAACCCAGTGTACCTCGCAGAAAGATTTAACTATGGTAAGTCTACCATAAATCTCCTTTTCTGCAGCGGGGTACACTGGTATTCCACAGGGAATAACAGCGGGGATGTCCTAAAGCAGTTCCTCATGGGAGGGGATGCTCTGTAGCGGGCACAAGAACCCGGCGTCCAAAGGAAGCATCCTGGGAAGCGGAAGTATCAAAGGCATAGAACCTGATGAACATGTTCACCAAGGACCACGTAGCTGCCTTGCACAATTGTTCAGCACACGCGCCACGGCGGGCCACCCAAGAAGGTCCAACAGACACAGTAGAATGGGCCTTGATAGCAGCAGGAGCTGGGAGTCCAGCTACGCATAAGCTTGTGCAATCACAATTCTAATCCATCTGGCCAAAGTTTACTTATTCGCAGGCCAGCCACGTTTGTAAAAACCGAAAAGTACAAAAAGGGAATCTGACCTCCTGATAGAGGCAGTCCTTCCCATGTATATATGGAGAGCCCGTACCACATCTGAAGACCGCTCTTTGGAGGACAAATCAGAAGAGACGAAGGCCGGAACCACAATCTCTTGGTTAAGGTGAAAAGATGGCACCACCTTAGGCAAATAACCTGGGCAAATTCGAAGAACTGCCCGGTCACGGTGAAATATCAGAAAGGGCAGACAGGACAAAGCGCCTAAGTCTGACACCCTCCTAGCAGAGGCAAAAGCCAGCAGAAACAAGACCCTAAGCGTAAGCCATTTAAGATCCACAGACTCAAGAGGTTCAAATGGAGGCCGGAACCTTGTGATTGTGTCGAGACGCCATCAGGTCTACATATGGTAGGCCCCCCTTGTCCACTAGGAGTTGAAAGACATCTGGATGAAGACTCCACTCTCTGGTGTGCATGTCCTGACGACTGAGGAAGTTCGCTTCCTAGTTGAGGACTCCCGGAATGTAGTAAAAACACAACCTTCAGTGTAAGATATTTAAGATCCACAGACTCAAGAGGTTCAAATAGAGACTCTTGCAGGGTATTCAGGACAACAGACAGATCCCATGGAGCCAAAAGGAGGGACATAGGGAGGCTGAATCCGTAAAACACCCTGAGTGAAAATATGAACGTCAGGAATAGACGCAATTTTCCTCTGATATATGAACCCTGAGGGAGGCCAGACGAAGACCAAAGTCCAGGTCTTGTTGCAGAAAAGCCAAAAGTCTGGAAGTTATGAATTTGTATGCATCGTAATTCTTAGCAGCACACCAGGTGAAGTAAGAATCCAAAGCCAGTCTGGCCTCGTCCAGGTAGATACAAGGGCCCTGAACGAGGAGGTCTGGGCATTGAGGAAGTGGAAGAGGATGGTCTATCGAGAGACCCTGCAGGTCTGAGAACCAATGCTGTCTGGGCCACGCTGGAGCGACCAGAATTAGTATTCCTTCTTCTTGTTTGAACTTCCGTAGCACCCTGGGCAGGAGTGACACTGGAGGGAACATATAGGGCAGCCGAAAATTCCATGGAATTGCCAATGCGTCCACGAACACTGCTTGAGGATCCCTTGTCCTTGATCTGAAGACCGGAACCTTGTGATTGTGTCGAGACGCCATCAGGTCTACATCTGGTAGGCCCCACTTGTCTACTAGGAGTTGAAAGACTTCCTGATGAAGACTCCACTCTCCGGCGTGCACATCCTGACGAATGAGGAAATCCACTTCCCAGTTGAGGACTCCTGGAATGAACACTGCCAACAACGCTGGCAGATGACGTTCCGCCCAACGAAGGATTTTTGACACTTCCATCATAGCCATGCAGCTTCGAGTGCCGCCTTGATGGTTTATGTATGCCACTGTGGTGGCGTTGTCTGACCGTACTTGAACAGGCCTGCCCTGTATTAGGGGTAGGGCAAGAGTTAACGCGTTGAACACTGCCTGCAGTTCCAGAATGTTTATGGGGAGGAGAGATTCCTCCTGGGTCCACCGACCCTGGAAAGAGTGTTGCTGTAGCACCGCGCCCCAACCCCTCAGACTGGCATCCGTAGTCAGGAGGACCCAGTTGGGGATCCAGAAGGGACAGCCCCGCTCAACTGTTGGTCCTGTAGCCACCAGGACAGAGACAGACGAACCTCCAGAGTCAAAGAGATCATCTGAGATCTGATTCGATTAGGTAGGCCATCCCACTTGGAAAGGATTAACCGTTGCAGAGGGCGAGAATGAAATTGAGCGTACTCCACCATGTCAAAAGCCGACACCATCTGGCCTAATACTTGCATCGCCGAGTGTACCAACACCTTTGGGCAAGAGAGGAAGTATCTGATCCTGTCCTGAAGCTTCAGGACTTTCTCTGGAGACAGAAACAGTCTTTGGCTGTGTGAGTCCAGCAGCGCCCCTAGGTGCACCATGCTTGTAGAAATTGTACCGTCAGGTGCAGATAACTGAGGAGGACATCTTGGGAATTTGCAAGGATCAGTGAGTCGTCCAGATACGGCAGGATCCTGATTCCCTAACGGTGGGGAAGGGCCGTCATCACGGCCATGACCTTGGTGAAGATCTGAGGGGCCGTGGCCAGTCCAAACAGCAGAGCCTGGAATTGATAGTGTAGGTTGCCAATAGCAAACCGCAGATATTGCTGAGGCGACATGGCAATAGGTATATGCAAGTAAGAATCCTGTATGTCCAGGGATACCATATAGTCTCCGGGTTCCATGGCCAGTACAATAGAGCGCAGAGTTTCCATACGGAATTTGAACTCCCAGGAGGAGGCCCGCCCTGTCATGCAGCTGGCTTGTCTTGTTTGGAAGCAGGCTGACGGGCAGCCCAAGATTGTTTAGGTTTGGGCTTAGTGGTTTTGGAAGCATAAGCCTGTCTCGGGCACGCCTGACCCTTTGCTTTCCGAAAGGAATGAAAAGTGGTACTCTTTGCCTTCGATGCAGAAGGATTAGTATTTGGGAGAAATGCAGTCTTAGCAGCCGCTAAGTCAGTCACAATCTTATTAAGATCTTCCCCAAACAGTATGACTCCCTTAAAATGGAGGACCTCCAAAGTGTTTTTGGAGTCCAGGTCCACCTTCCATGACCTCAACCACAGAATACAGCGAGCCAAGATGGACGTAGTCGACGCCTTAGCCGCCATTACACCTGCTTCGGAGGACGCCTCCTGAATATAATGGGAGGCTGTGGTAATACGAGACAGATATTGTCTACCAGTATGAGATATATCCTGAGGTAGCTCTTCCTCTATAGCCTGAACCCATGCTTCGATACTTTTTGCGGCCCAGGAGGCTGCTATAGTGGGTCTATGCAGAGCACCTGCAAGGGAGTAAATAGACTACAGGCATCCCTCCACACGCTTATCTGTCGGTTCCTTCAATAAAGTGATAGTGGTGACAGGCAGAGTAGATGACACCACAAGCCAGGTGACATGGGAATCCACCGGAGGTGAATTTTCCCACTTGTTACACAACTCAGCAGGGAGAGGATAACGTGCTAGCATCTTTTTAGACAGGGAGAATTTCTTTCCTGGAGAGGACCAGGGTTCCTGACGTATATCAATTAAGTGGTCAGAATGGGGCGAATATTACTTTAGTTATCTTCTGACGTTTATACTTATCAGTTTTCTTAGACGCAGTAGTGGGATCTACATCATCATCGATTTGTAGAATCAGCTTAATAGCCTCCACTAGGTCAGGGACATCAACCTGAGCTGTAGGTTCCTTGTCAGAAACAACTGTATCAGTGTCTGACGGGTCAGTAAATTATCCATCCTCATCAGAAGTAACATCTGAGATATTAGTGGATTGTGAGGAGGAAGCGGCCCGCTTAGATGACCCCTTGGCCTCAGAGGGACGTGGGGTAGGTTTTTGACTAACCAAAGATTGATTGAATTGTTGAATCTGGAACGATAGCGTATCCGCCCAGGGCGGATTTACCACAGGGACAATATGTGGCTACAATGGCACAGGAGGTCCCATAGGGGTCGTAAGGCGTGTGACTAGTGGATTAATCATAGTTGAAAATGCCGCCCAAGGTGGCTCGTGATTGGCTACCGGAGCAGCAGGCTGACTGGGAAATGTATAGCACCCAGTACACAGCCCAGTCAAAACTTCCCCTTCAGGCAAATCCTTGGTGCAAGTACTGCATGATGCAGGAGCATCCGCGGATTGCCCGCCCTTTGTGGCAGACATTATAGAGAATGTCTCGTATTTCCAATTCTTCTTCAGGTGATACATACATTATGAGAAAAAGAACCTAGGACAACATTCAACACAAAGATACCTTGATGCGTTTACCACCCTCCCTCTTGCTGTGAATGTGTTGGGGTACGCCTTCTAATTATTGTAAGCTGACTACTTTTGGGTAATATCACCTGACTGGTTTGCACTTCAGAGAATGAAAGACACCAGACAGGACTTTAAAGGGATCAGGGCACTACTCGGTTAAAAGATACCTTGATGTGTATACTCCCTCTACCCTTTGTGTGAGTGGGGTACGCCTTTGAGCAGCTTCTAAAAATCTGTATTCTCACCTCGTTACTTGTTTAAGAACAAACTACACATTGTATTTCTTTTGTTATAATTTCTTCTGGGGTACCCATTCCGGATATATATCACCTGAAGAAGAATTGGAAATACGAGAAATTCTCTGCACCTCTCCTAAAAAGGGATGTACTAGCTTCTTTCCTATTAAGCGCACCGTATGTTATACAGGTCCAAAATTTGTGTTGTGTGAAATTGTGTTTTAAATGTGGTGACATTTATTATTTGGACCTGAACAAACTGAGCTGCTTTGCGCCACATTGACGCACTTTCCCCCAAAAAACTTATTTTTCTATTATAGAGAATGTAGCCGCAGAGTCTAACAGTACAATATAGCCAGACATATACAATACCTGCAAATAACTCCCTGAATTATGTGACAGTAAATACGGGATACAAACAGAGAATAAATGCGGTGTGAGCAGGGCCCGTGCTAGGGTGTTTGGCGCCCCCGTGTAAACTATCAATTTGCGCCCTCCCATATTATACAAAAGGACAGCGCGCACCTTTGGTGTGTCGAAGAAAAGGGTGTGGTCTCACACAGAAGGGGCGTGGCCACGTAACAGTACCCCCATTTCAAATTTCACCACACAGTAGCACATTCTTATTCACATTGCGCCCCCTTCACCCATTACACATTTAACTTGTGACCCCCCCTACCTTAAATATTTAACTTGTGTCCCCCATTCTTTCTTATATAAGGCAAGTCAGAAGGTGCGGAGGGAAAACGCACATCTGCAGCTGTGAAGGCTCCGCATAAGCTGCCTTAGCAGCTGCATAAGTTACAAAGCGGACTGCAGTATAAAGGTAATACACTGGTCTGGGTGTAGTATGGCTGACCGGCAGTCAGCATACCGACACAGGGATCCCGGCGGGGAGGGGTGAGTGCAGCAAGCCCCTTGCGGGCTCGGTGGAGACACAGGTTCTATTCCCACTTTATGGGTGTCGTGGATACCCACGAGTGGAAATAGTCCCTGTTGATCGGGATAGTGAGGGTGCGGGATGTTGGTGGAGGTCATGTGACCGCCGGTCTCATGAATACCACCCACTGGTCTTATTTCACCACCACCACTACCGGGTTGTGCTCTGACTTGCTCCACTGTCAGTGCACCCTGCCGTCGGTACCAGCAGTGCTCACACACTGCTCAAAGTTGCAAAGATGAGGTGACAGGAGGGGCAGGTCAGGGAGGGGACCACCTACTTTCTCGTTTTGGCCCGTCGCTAGTGCACCATTAGTCCTGCTGACTTATACACTGTTTGAGGGCCCCTCAAGTGCTGTGGGCCCTGGTGCATTGCAGTGGCGAATTTAGGGGTCAGGCCACCCTAGGCACAAAATTATTGCCCCCCTCCCCCCCATACACACAACTTATTTTAAAAAGGGGGGGGTAGAAAGGGATTAGGAGTGGGAATCAGGGGTAAAATGGGAGTTGTAGTGTGAATCAGGGGGGCAGGATGGGATTAGTAGTGGGAAGTGGGGGCAAAATGGAAGTAGTAGTATGGATCAGAGGGCAGGATGGGAATAGTAGTGCACATCAGGGGAAACAGGCTAGGACTATTAGTGGTGGGGGGCAGGCTAAGAGTAGTAGTGGGAAGCAGGGGGCAGGTTATGAGTAGTCGATGGGAAGCAGGGGGCAGGCTGGGAGTAGTAGTGCACATCAGGGGGAAAAGGCTAGTAGTAGTAGTAGTTGTGTGGAGCAGGATGGAAGTAGCAGCGGGCAGGCTAAGAGTAGTAGTGGGAAGCAGGTGGCAAGTTAAGAGTAGTCGATGGGAAACAGGAGGCAGGCTGGGAGTAGTACTAGAGCGGATCAGGGGGCAGGAAGGGAGTAGTAGTGGGAAGCAGCGGGCAAGCAGGGAGTAGTGGCAGGAAGAAGTGGGCCTGGAATCAGAGGGAGCCATCAATGCAGCCAGCTCCCTCCCCCTAACCAGCCACTGCACCAGTGGTTAAAGTGGTCCTAGAGAGGTGGTGGAACTGACCCTGGGAGCCCCTCCCTTTTAGATGCCACACCCCTAGCCCCTCCCCTTCCTTGCAAAACACTAATTCCACTCTGCCAGTCCCTCCATCGGCGGCCTGTAGTTTACCAATTTCCATATAAAATACTTCTGACAATTCTATTAGCAAAACTACACCAACATACATCTCTACTCTTTTTACACAATGGGGGTCATTCAGAGTTGATCGCACGTAGCAACTTTTTGCTGCTCGAGCGATCAACTAGACGCCGCCTATGGGGGAGTGTATTTTAGCATAGCAGGGCTGTGAACGCTTGTGCAGCCCTGATATGCTAAAAAACTTTCACTCAAAACAAGAGTAGCCCTGCAGCTACTTACCCAGTGTGACGTATCCAGCGATGAAGGTCCCGGTCCTGATGTCAGACATCTGCCCTCCGTTCGCCTGGACATGCCTGCGTTCTTCTTTCCACTCCCCGAAAACGGCTGGAAACGGTGAGTATCCATCCCGGAACGCCTCCCACCTGTCCATATTCTTGCGATCGCCGCTGCGATCACATTTGTCGCTGGCGGTGTCGTCGCCAGGCAACGACGCACGTGCGCAGTGTGCCCACCGCGCATACGCATTTCCAACCCGTTCGCACCGCAGCAAAGAACCGCTGCCTGCGAACAGGTCGGAATGACCCCCAATATTTCCCAACTTGTCCATTCGTTCTGCACAAGATCTGCGTATCTCACACACGCATTACCTGCTCTCAGTCAGGGATACAGGACTTTTTCGTGCTGCACTCACTCTGTGCAATGTTCTCCCATTCACTCTAGTCTCCAAACCTTTAAACATTCTGAGATTTCACATCTTCAGGCAGTGGACCATATTCCAGGACCACCAACATTACACACATACAGTACCTTTACATATTTTCTCTTCTACACGTCCGCTGACCCCAGGCTGTGTAATTGGATCATACAGCCCACCAAAAACCTCTGCAATCTGGCTAGACTTCTATTATGTGCAGGCCTGATGCAGGGAGTGTCCCCTGATGCACTCAGGTATAAGGGACTCCCATTACACATAGCTTCAACAATTCATCCCTCAGTGCGATACTTAAACTGTAAAACTGTCAGAGCGATTGTCTAGGTTACTAAAGCCCCTTTCACACCGCACAAATAACTCGGTATTGACCCGGTATATTGCCGGGTCGACAGTGGTCACTGAGCGGTGTGAAAGAGCCCATGGCGAATTCCCGGGTCACCTGACCCGGCAATTCAACCCGGGGATAAAGCAGTGTTATTCCCGGGTTGAACACCGGGTCAGGGGCAGTGTGAACTGGTTGCCGAGTCGATGCGACGCGGGACCTGTTAAGTACAAACGTTGAGGCAGCACAGAGATCAGCTCATCTCACAGCACTGCCTTCGCCCCCGATGCCGGCTCCACCCCCCGCCGCTATGGCAACCCGACCCAGCATATTACCAAGTCAGGGAGCCAGTTGTTAGGGTCCAATGCCGGATCCCACTCGGGAAGAACCCGTTTCCAATTCCCGGGTGGGATCCGGCATTTGCGATGTGAAAGGGGTATAAAGTACCTAACTCTCCTTTTGGCTCACTAACACTTGTTACAGGAATTTCTATTGAAATGCTGTCATTGCTTCCTTTGGATCAGCCGTGATCCTCCCTGGGGAACCAAGTTTAGGGACTACTAAAACTATAGGGGCTGCACTAGGGAAGCCAATTCCACCCCCTTTTTTAATCCTGGGATTGAAGCATACTGTATGCTCTTAAAATAGGATTTTAATTACCTACCAGTAAATCCTTTTCTCGTAGTCCGTAGAGGATACCATGGGGTATAGACGGGTCCACTAGGAGCCATGGACACTGTAAGAAATCAATAGTGTGGGCTGGCTCCTCCCTCTATGCCCCTCCTACCAGACTCAGGGGTCTATTTACTAAGCCTTGGATGGAGATAAAGTGGATGGAGGTAAAGTACCAGCCAATCAGCTACTAACTACCATGTCACAGGCTGTGTTTGAAAAATGACAGTTAGGAGTTGGTTGGTTGGTTGGGACTTTATCTCCATCCACGGGTGGTAGTCATGTGACCGCCGGTCGGCTGACCGACAGTCACATGACCTCCTCCGTGAGCCCGACGGCTCACTATCCCGATGGTCGGCATGCCGACCAACAGGGACTATTTCCACTCGTGGGTGTCCACGACACCCATAGAGTGGGAATAGAACTTGTGGCGACTGCAGGTCGCCACCGAGCCCACAGCGTGGCGAGCGCAGCGAGCCCGCAAGGGGCTTGCTGCACTCGCCCCTCCCCGCCGGGATCTCGGCGTCAGTATGCTGCCGGGATCCCGGCGTCGGTAAGGTAACCGGCGGTCAGGAGACCGCCGGTCACCCGTACTACACCCTCCATCCACTTTATCTAAATTCAAGGCTTAGTACATAGAGTCTAAAAAATGTGCCCGAGGAGATGGACAGAAGAATTTAACTGAACAGTGGTGAGATTCGAACCAGCACACACAAGCAAGAGGAAAGCCATGCTAACCAAACTGAACAGGAACAGCAACAGCTGAACCAACAACATTAATTAAGTAAGTAACAGGGCAGGAAACACGAAGCAATGGGCGGGCGCCCAGTATCCTCTACGGACTACGAGAAAATGATTTACCGGTAGGTAATTAAAATCCTATTTTCTCTTACGTCCTAGAGGATACTGGGGTCCACATTAGTACCATGGGGATGTACAAAAGCTCCCAAACTGGGTGGGAGAGTGCTGAGGTTCCTGCAGAACTGATTGACCAAACTGAAGGTCCTCAGAGCTCAGAGGCCAAAGTATCGAACTAGTAGAACTTAGCAAAGGTGTTCGATCCTGACCAAGTAGCTGCTCGGCAGAGCTGTAAAGCCGAGACACCCGGGCAGCCGTCCAGGAAGAACCCACTGACCTAGTAGAGTGGGCCTGTACTTTCGGAACCGCCAATCCTGCCGATGAATAAGCTTGCTGGATAGTAAGCCTGATCCAGCGAGCAATAGACTGCTTTGGAGCAGGACATCCAATCTTCTTGGGATCATAGAGAACCAACAGTGAGACAGATTTTCTGTGACGAACTGTCCTCTTCACCTAGATCCTCAAAGCCCTTACAACATCCAGGGACTTTGAGGTAGCAGAGGTGTCAGTAAGCACCGGAACCAGAATAGGATGGTTGATATGAAACACAGACACCACCTTAGGAAGAAATTGCTGACGAGTTCTGAGTTCAACTCTATCCTCATGAAAAACCAAATAGGGGCTTTTGTAAGACAACGCCCCCAGTTCGGACACACGCCTTGCGGAAGCCAAGGCCAACAGTGTAACAGTCTTCCACATAAGAAACTTAACGTCAACCTCCTGTAAAGGTTCAAACCAGTCCAATTGCAGAAAGCGCAACACCATGTTAAGATCTCAAGGTGCCGTGGAAGGCACAAGGGGCGGTTGGATGTGCAGAACCCCCTTCAAAAACCACTGAACCTCAGGGAGGGAAACCAATTGCTTCTGGAAGAAAATGGACAAGGCCAAAATCTGGACTTTCAAGGAGCCCAAACGTAGGCCCACATACATACCTGACTAGAAAAAAGAGAAAACGTCCCATTTGAAATTCCACTGCAGGAAATTTTCTGTTTTCACACCACGAGACATATTTTTTCCAAATACGGTGGTAATGTTAAGACGTTACCCCTTTCCTAGCTTATATCAGGGTTGGAATAACCTTGTTCGGAATGCCTTTCCGAGCTAAAATCTGATGTTCAACTTCCATGCCGTCAAACGTAGCCGCGGTAAGTCTTGATAGACGAACGGCTCCTGTTGCAGAAGATCTTCTCGCAGATGTAGAGGCCACGGATCCTCAGGAGCAACTCCAGTAGATCCATGTACCAGGCCCTTCTCGGCCAATCTGGAGCAATGAGAATCGCTTGACCTTTTCCCTTTTTATTCTTTTGAGAATTCTTAGGATCAGTGGAAGAGGTGGGAACACGTAAACTATCTGGTAACCCATGGAGTCACCACAGCGTCCATCGTCACTGCTTGTGGGTCCCTCGACCTGGAACAATAGCGCTTTAGCTTCTTGTTGAGACGAGATACCATCATGTCTATCTTTGGAATTCCCCACCGATATGTCAAGGACTCGAACACCTGCGGGTGAAGGCCCCACTCTCTTGGATGAAGGTCGTGTCTGCTGAGGAAGTCCGCTTCCCAGAATGAAGATTGCCGACAGCGCCACCGCGTGTCTTTCATCCCAGAGGAGAATTTTTGTCACCTGTGACATTGAGGCTCTTCTCTTCGTTCCGCCCTGTCGGTTTATGTACGTCACATTGTCCAACTGAACCTGAATGGCTTGATCTTGAAGAAGATGCGATGCCTGTAGAAGGGCGTTGTAGATGGCCCTTAATTCCAGAATGCTGATCGGAAGAATGGCTTCCTGACTTGACCATTTTCCTTGGAACTGTTCCCCTTGGGTGACTGCTGCCCCACCTCTGAGGCTTGCGCCCCTAGTTAGCAGAATCCAATTTTGAATCCCGAACTGTCGACCCTCGGTCAGGTGAGAAGTCTGGAGCCATCATAGAAGAGAAATGCTGGCTTTTGGCGACAGACGTATCCTCTGGTGCAAGTAAAGATGTGATCCGGACCATTTGTCCAACAGATCCAGCTGGAATGGCCTGGCATGAAACCTTCCGTACTGCAGAGCCTCGTAAGAGGCTACCATCTTCCCCAGAAGGCGAATGCATAGATGCACCGATATCCGGGTTGGTTTTAGGACATCCCGCACCATTGACTGGATTACCAATGCCTTTTCTAAGGGAAAGAACACCTTTTGTTCCTCCGTGTCCAGGATCATTCCTAGGAACGGAAGCCTCCGTGTTGGTTCTAGGTGGGATTTTGGTAGGTTCAGAATCCATCCGTGATCCTGGAGAAGTCTGGATGAGAGGGCAATGCTGTCCAACAACCACTCCCTGGAAGGCGCTTTTATCAGTAGGTCGTCCAGGTATGGTATGATGTTCACTCCCTGTTTGCAAAGGAGAAACATCATCTCTGCCATCACCTTGGTGAAAACCCTCGGTGCTGTTGAGAGGCCAAATGGCAGGGCCTGAAACTGGTAGTGACAGTCCTGCAGGGCAAACCTTATATATGTCTCATGAGGCGGCCAAATCGGAATGTGAAGGTACGCATCCTTGATGTCGAGAGACACGAGGAATTCCCCCTCCTCCAGACGTGATCACCACTCTCAGAGACTCCATCTTGAATTTGAACACCCGTAAGTATGGGTTCAGTGACTTGAGGTTTAAAATGGGCATTACCGAACCGTCCGGTTTCAGTACTACAAACAGGTTGGAATAATAACCCTTGTTTTGTAGGTGTAGAGGAACTGGAACAATGACCTGAGTCTGCACCAGTTTTTGAATCGCTGCTTGCAAAGTCAAACCTGCTTCTGGAGAAGCTGGTAAGCCGGATTTGAAGAATCTGGGAGGTGGGAGTTCCTGAAATTTCAGTCTGTATTCCTGTGCGACAAGCTCTTTGAGCCAGGGATCTTGACATGATGTTGCCTATATGTGACTGAAATAACGTAACCGGGCTCCCACCTACCTGTCTTCCAGGCAGTGCGGTCCACCGTCATGCTGAAGGCTTTGAGGAAGCAGATCCGGAGGTCTGTTCCCGAGAACCTGCAGCCGCGGGTTTACTGGGTTGTAGAAGAACACTTGGATTTTGCTTTAAATTTTGCAGTCCGAAAGGACTGCAGAGTTGGAGCAGAGTAGGTTTTCCTAGCTGGGGTTGCTGCGGAAGGAAGGTATGTAGATTTACCCACCGTAGCTTTGGATATCCACGTATCCAGTTCATCTCCAAACAGAGCCTCACCCGTGAATGGTAGGCTTTCCACGCCTTTCCTGGAATCCGCAGTCCACAAGCCTCTGCGTGCTGACACTGCCATGGCAGTGGCGCGTGCGTTGAGCAAACCAATTTCCTTTAAGGCCTCCACAATAAAGTTAGCAGAATCCTGAATATGATGTAGGAGTAAATCTCCCCCCTGGGTAAGGAATCTAAGCCGTCAATTAGGTTACCTGACCACTTAGCAATGGCCCTAGTGATCCATGCACAAGCAATAGTGGGTCTCTGGGCCACCCCAGCCGCAGTGTATAAAGATATGAGAGTGGTCTCAATCTTGCGGTCAGCTGCGTCCTTTAAGGACGCGGCCCAGGGAACCGGTAAGACTATCTTACGCAACAAGCGGGACACTGATGCGTCTACAAACGGGTTTTCCCCTTTCTTCCTATCCTCCGCAGGAATGGGAAAGGAAGAAATCAGCCTTTTAGGGATCTGAAACTTTTTGTCAGGGTTCACCCACATCTCTTCAAACAGGGCATTTAATTCCTTTGAAGCGGGAAAAGTAGCTGAGGATTTCTTTTTAATGTTAAAATAAGATTCCTCTTCTACATCTTCAGTCTTTTCAGGAATATGTAGGACAGATCTGATAGCCTCAATGAGAGCCTGTATACCCTGTGACAGGACAGCATCCCCCCCACTCGCATCCACTTCACACTCCTCTGGATCTGACGTGTCAGGATCAGTTTCACCCTGCATGATTTGGGCCAGAGTAAGCTTTTGTGGGCAAATGGTGAGAGTGTGGGGAGCAGGCATGGGAGCTGAATCTCTATTTATTAGGTCATCCATAGACTGCCATAAGAATTTTGTCTCATTCTCAGTATGAGACAGCTTAGTAGAAATATTTGAAATCATCCCTTTAATGGAGGCCAACCATGGGGGTTCAGCCCCACTGGACTGGGAGTAAACACTATCCTGAGTACAGGGTAGTGAGTCCCCAGGGGACGAGAGACATTCCGCTGTACAAGACACACAGCCCCTGGACATGATTGTAAAGGGACACCTACACACACACACACACACACACACACAAACACACACACACACACACACACACACACACACACACACACACACACACACACACACACACACACACACACACTAGTGAAAATTCAATATAAGTAGGCAGGGTCCTCAGAGAGACACAGAAATCAAAGCCAGCCACACAGCGCCCCTTCTAGCAAAGGCAAAACCTAGCTGGGTCGCACAGAAATAAGCACCTTAGTAGTGGTTATAATCTAAAACTTGCTCCCCCCTTTACTAAGACTGCTGGTAACACTGAGGAGACTTGGAGTCCTTGTGGAGGAGCTGCGCGTCCCTGGGAATGCTGCCTGTATGAGCTGCAGAGGAAAATGGTGCTGAAGCCCCACCCCCTGTAATGGCGCGCGGCTTCCCGCATTTTTTATACTGGCCCTAAGGTAAAAAATGTCTAACCAAGAGTTAAAACCCCTGTTAGTACGTTGTGGCCAGTGTGGGCATCAGCGGAGGCTCAGCGCGCCCCTCACAGCGGGACACACCGCCAGCGTATGTCTGTCTGAGCCCCCTGAAGCGCAGCCTGCAGTCAGAGCTGTGCTCCAGCCCTTGTGCCGCCATTCCCGCCAGCGCCCCGCTAACCGGGACGCCGGCGTTGTACTCACCAATCTTCATCTTCTGGCTCTGTAGGGTGGCGGCATGCTGCGGAAGGATACCCTGCGCCGTGGTGTTGCTTGCGAATGGCTCCCTCAGGAGCTCAGTGTCCTGTCAGCAGAGAAACTGGACCATTAACTCTAAGGAAGTCGGGCCGTTCTCCCCCCCCTAAGTCCCACAAAGCAGTCAGGCTGTTGCCAAACAGCCCTGACTGAAAATAACAAACATTTAAAATAAAAGTAGAAAACTCTTCAGGAGCTCTCCAAAGCGTGACTGTCTCCTACGGGCACATTTTCTAAACTAAGTCTGGTAGGAGGGGCATAGAGGGAGGAGCCAGCCAAACTATTGATTTCTTAAAGTGCCCATGGCTCCTAGTGGACCCTTCTATACCCCATGGTACTAATGTGGACCCCAGTATCCTCTAGGATTTAAGAGAAAAGGGAGCTGGGCAGCAGAGAGACCCAGCAAAATGTGTCAGATTATCCCTCACACAGCTCAACCCCAACATATCTCACAACTCTCTCCCCTAGCATAGTTTATCCATCAAACAGCTCTTCCCCCTGACACAGTATATCCCTAATGCAGCTCTCCCCTCACACATTTTATCCCAGACACAGCTCTTCCCACCTAACGTATTTTATACCACACACAGCTCTCCCCCCTAACATATCCCCCACATAGCTCTCCCCAACATATTTTATCCCTGACACAGCTCTCCCTCCCTGACAGTCTATCCCACACACAGCTGTCCCCCGCACAGCATATAATCCCACACACAGCTCCCCTCTCAGCACATATAATCCCACACACAGCTCCCCCCTCAGCACGTATAATCCCACACACAGCTCCCCCCTTGGCACGTATAATCCCACACACAGCTCCGCCCTCAGAACGTATAATCCCACACACCGCTCCCCCCTCAACACGTATAATCCCACACTCAGCTCCCTCCCTTCCAACACATATAATCCCACACACAGCTGTCCCCCGCAGCACATATAATTTCACACACAGCCCCCCCAGCACGTATAATTCCACACAGCTACCCCCTCAGAACATAGTCCCAAACACAGCCCCACCAGCACATATAGTCCCACACACTGCCCCCACAGCACACAGAGTCCTATACACAGTTACCTAGCACATTAAGGGGGACATTAGCAATGATAAGAGCGGAGAAGTGAGCCAGTGGAGAAGTTGCCCCATCAACCAACCAGTCAGCAGCTCTGTATAATTTTATAGTATGCAAATTATAGATATCACTTCAGTGGCGATTGGTTGCCATGGGCACTTCTCCACTGGCTCACTTCTCCGCTCTTATCACTGCTTAGTAAATGTCCCCCATAGCCCCACACACTGCCCCCTCAGCACATATTGGGGGTCATTCCGAGATGATCGTAGCTGTGCTAAATTTAGCACAGCTACGATCATTCACACTGCGGGGGGGCACCCAGCACAGGGCTATCCCGCCCCGCATGTCAGTACTCCCCCCCCCCCCCCGCAGAAGTGCAAAGGCATCGCACAGCGGCGATGCCTTTGCACTTTAAGAGTAGCTCCCGACCAGCGCAGCTTTAGCGTGCTGGCCGGGAGCTACTCATCACTCCCCGGCCCGCAGCGGCCCCCCGTTCGGTCTAGCCACGCCTGCGTTGGCCGGACCGGGCCCACCTCTGCCTGTCAGTCAGGCAGAGGCGATCATAGCGGCCCGACGGCCTTAGGATGTCTGGCATGCGCCGGCGCACTGCGGTGCCAGCGCATGCGCAGTTCTGCAGTTCTGCCCCGATCGCACCGCTGCGATAAACTGCAGCGTTCAATCGGGTCAGAATGACCCCCATAGTCCCATACACAGCCCCCCCAGCACATATAGTCCTGCACACAGCCACCTAGCACATATAGTCCCAGTGGAGAAGTTGCCCATGGCAACCAATCAGTTGCTCTGTATACTTTTATAGTATGCAAATTATAAGTGTTACGTCAATGCTGATTGGTTGCCATGGTCAACTTCTCCACTGGCTCACTTCTCCACTTTTATCATTGCTTAGTACATCTCCCCCCATAGTCCCATACACAGCCTTCCCCAGGGGTGTAGTATGGTTTGCCGGCGGTCGGGGTCCAGGCGACCAGCATACCGGAGCCGGAATCCCGACCGCCGGCATACCGACAGCTGGGCGAGCGCAAATGAGCCCCTGTCTACGCGTGCCACACTGTCTATTCTCCCTTCAGGGGGGTCGTGGACCCCCAAGAGGGAGAAAAGATGTCGGTATGCCGTCAGTCGGGATTCTGGCGCCGGTATGGTGGTCGCCGGGAGCCCGGCCGCTGGCAACCTGAAGACCACCCTTCCCCAGCACATATAGTCCTACACACAGCCACCCCAGCACATATAGTCCCACACACAGCCCCCCCAGCACATATAGTCCTACACACAGCCACCTAGCACATATAGTCCTACACACAGCCACCCAAGCACATATAGTCCCACACATAGCCCCCCCAGCACAGTTGATCCTTGGCATAGCGACATCGTAAACCCACCCACCCCTTCACCCCCCCGTGCACATCTCCTTTCTACCTCATTCATGTGCGTGGGTCTCATCCTGTCAGGGCTCTAGCAGGAAGACAGACATGCAGTGATAGCACTGCATGATCTCATGCCCGCCGCCGCGGCCAGCACGAGCAGCCAGCGGGTACTTGTAGAGGTGCGGGCTAAGGAGGGAGACACTATCTAGTGCTCTGCCCGCCCACCCAATCTATTAAAGTGGGAGGCGCGGCACACACAGTGACTGTGACAGCGGGAACAGGCTAATCGGGCAGCGCAGCCTGTACAAAGTCCCCATGGCCGGGCAAAGTGGCCTGGAGGTGGCGGAACTGGTTCCGACTCCCAGTACAACTGACGGAATGCAGTTCCGCCCCGTTCCGGACCACTTAAACCCCTGCACTGCACACCCCACAGCACTGCTGTCACTGACCTTACGTTGCTCCGGGTGTCTCCTCCTTCCGTGTCCCAGCTGTCACACTACCAGGGGCTGGCTGGCAAATTTTATCACAGGTGATCTCCACAGTGACACGTTCACACACCGCTAACACACAAACAGGAGGGGACACGCACAATTGAGACACACACGCAGACTATAGGGGACACGCACGGAGGAGGGGGCACACACGACTGACACACACCCTGGAGCGGAGATGGTCACACACACAAGTGTTGGGTACATGGACACACACTGGAGGTGGCACGCATTCACACAGGAGGGGGGGGGGGACACAGTCACACAGGAATGGGTGACACTCACACAGGAATGGGGGACACAGTCACACAGGAGTGGGGGGGACGGACACACAGTCACACAGGAGTGGGGGGGGACAGTCACACAGGAGTGGGGGGGACACAGTCACACAAGAGTGGGGGGGGGGACACAGTCACACAAGAGTGGGGGGGACACAGTCACACAGGAGTGGGAGGGGGGACACAGTCACACAGGAGTGGGAGGGGGGACACAGTCACACAGGAGTGGGAGGGGACACAGTCACACAGGAGTGGGGGACACACAGTCAACCAGGAGTGGGGAGACACACAGTCACACAGGAGGAGGAGAGACAGAGTCACTCAGGAGTGGGGGACACACAGTCACATAGGAGTGTGGGGAGACACAGTCACACAGGAGTGGGGGGGACACAGTCACACATGAATAGGGGGGGGGACAAACAGTCACACAGGATGGGGGACATAGTAAAACAGGAGGTGGGGCACAGTCACACTTGGGTAGGGACAGTAGTACACATTGTTAGGGCAGAGAGAAACAACGGCAGCTAGCGATCAACTCGGAATGAGGGCCAATGTCTCTCCCTGATGCTGTGTCTAGCTCTCTCTCCCTGCTGGCACTCTCTCTCTCTCTCTCTGACACTGTCTGTCTGTCCCTCTCTTTGACACTGTCTCTACCTCTCACTCCCTGACACTGTCTCTCCCTCTCTCTCTCCCCCTGACAGTCTCTCTCTCTTAGTTAGTCACTCTCTCTGACACTGTCTCTCCCTCTCTCCCCCTGACACTATCTCTCCTTCTCTCCCCCTGACACTCTCACTCTCTCTTTCCCTGACACTTTCTTTCTTTCTCCCTTAAGGGGGGTACACTACACACTAGGTGATTTTAGCCTAAAAATAAACAATAACGACATAAATGTCATTATCGTTTATTTTTAGGCTTATATCGTCCAGTGTGTATGGGGGCAATATCTGTGACCGATGAACGATGCATGCTCCCGCACGCCGTTCAGCAATCACCAATATTGAGCTGACATGTAGCTTAACCCATCAATGTCGGGCTGAGCTGCATGTTCAGAAATGCCGGCGGTGACATTACTGATCGTTATTGTTCAACGATAACGATCAGTGTGTACGCACTATATCGCTGAACGCTCGCCTAGTGTGTACCTGCCTTTACACCCTCTCTCTCTCCTATCGTTTGCTCATTCCCTCTTTTTCCGTGAAAACCTCTCTATCTCCATGACTTGCCTCTCTTTCTCGCACCCCTCTCTCTTTCGCTCTAAGCCTGTTACCCGATTTGTCTTCCTCACTCTCTCCTGCTCCCCAAGGGCATTGAAGTGACAATGGCGGGGGTCAGGGGAGGCCCAGTCAAGATTTTTCTATGGGAACCACAAAGTTCTAGTTACACCACCCTGCATCAGCCACCTTGTCACTGCCTATCCTCTCCTCCTCCCGCCTACCTCCCCACCTTCTCCCTACGGCCACCAAATTTTTGCTGGACTACTGCCTAAATGTGAGTGACGGCTTGGGAGCCCGCCAGAGCCTGCGCCGGAGAGACAATGCAACCTCCTCCCGGAGACCTTCAGGTAACTGCTCTCTTGGGCACACATTCTGGTGCTGATGATATACCTCTCTCTCCAGGTGTCTCTCTCTCTCCAGGTATCTCTCTCTCTCTCTATCCATGTATCTCTCTCTGGGCGGGATGTATTAACATACATCGCCGCCCCTCGCCGGTTACCGCAGCGATGTTGATCGCATATGTACAAACATATGCGATCAACATCGCGATGCGGTGACGGAGGCCCCCCGCGATACCTGTTAGGTGGTCTGCGGGGGGTCTCCGTCACCTCCCCGGGGTCCCACCACTGGCTAGATGCCGGGAAGCAGCAGCAGGCTGCCCCCGGCACCTCCTCCTCCCCCCTGCAGCCGGAAGGACGTCCGGCTGCGTTGCTAGGGGGAGGACACTACCTTCCGGGTCCAGGGCAGCCTGGAGGAAGGTAAGCCAGGGGAAGGGGGGTCGGCGTCTGCGGCGGGGGTCGACGGTGTCGGCGGTCGGCGAAAAGAAGCCCATAGGCTTCTATAGGGTTTCGCCATCCAGAGATGGCGAAACCCTGGACGCCGAAAATGCTGCGGTAGGGTCTTAGTAAATATGAAAATGCGGTAAAACCCCCGTTTTCGGGGGTTTTACCGCATTTTTGCTTTAGTACATCCCGCCCTCTCTCTCTCCATGTGTCTCTATTTCCATGTGTCTCTCTCCAGGTCTCTCTCTCGCCATGTCTTTCTCCATCTCTCTCTCTCTCCATTTTTGTTATGAGGTATAACACAGAGGGGGCGACATTTAGATATTTAGAGGCGCCAAACTGAAATGATATCTTGCCCCCCCCCCCCCCCCCCCCCAACCTAAAAACGTTCTGACGCCACTGTTCCCATCAAAGCAGCTGCAGTGGTGATCCTTCACCAACACACACACCTGCCTCAGCCTGGTGGTCCAGTGTGACTCCGCCCCCTTTGGTCTGTGCGACTCAGACCCTTCTGCCCGTGTGGCCACGCCCTATTCCCGTTCATGTAGCTCCACCCTCTTTTCGGCGGTTAACTGCCACTGTCACTGGAGGAGGGGATTGTGGAGGGCTTCAAGCTGCCAGCACTGCTGCCTGTCATGCAGTGACAGGCACAGCAGCCCGCAGCAGAGGGGACAGGGCAGCGCAGCAGCAGGGATGCAGAGCAGGGAGAGCACCTCTCCAGCCAGGCACCTACCTGCTTTGTATCCCTCTGTTGAGCGGGTAGTGTCGGACCTGGGTATGAGGTGACTGAAATACACAGTAAAAAACAGTTAACAGTATATACTGCGTAGCACTATATATGAGACCCTGACGCACCTAGCCTCCCATGGTACAGAAGACAGTGATAGCTAAAGTTGTGATACACTGAAAGTGAAAATCACACAGCAGATCCAGGCACACACAGTCACAGTGACAGTGCAGAAATTATTTTAGACAAACAATAAAGCTGCATGGACTAGGAAAAATACACACACACACACACATATATATATATATATATATATATACACACACACACACACACGCCTGGCGCCGTCTCAATGTGATGACGTCAGCGGAAGTACAGGGGGGAGCCGTACATCGCTCACACTTTCACGCTGGTTGTTTGGTATAAAGGTAAGCTTTTATGTCTTGTATATTTTGTTACCTGACGAAGGATATTAAAATCCAAAACGTTGTAAGCAGACTTGGGGGGTTCCAGGTCGTTTTTGAGTGAGTCCGTGAGTGCCGCCTATAATCTCTTCAGACTATATATATATATATATATATATATATATATATATATATATATAAAAATATATAAATAACAATGCCCAGTCAGAGACTGGATGTATATATCAGAATACTTCTACTAAATTTTCAGGTAGAGGGACGCTTGTTCTTAACTACCATTGTCTAAAATGACATGTAGAATACTTAAGTGACTGCATGTGCTGACACAGCGCTGAGCAAGCAGGCGGATTTACAGAGGAGACCTTGCCCTGCAGTCCCGGAGACCAGACGCAGCTACTTGTGAAAATATGGCGCCCAAGTCTCTGTCAGGGAGTGAGGGAGAGCGAGAAGCAGCTCCAGGGCGGAAACACAAGCAGTAGATGGCGCCCGGAGCTGGGGGAGGGGCTACAGGTCAAGCGCCTTATCCCCTATGCTGGTCTCACCACCGGGTACTATGGAGCCTTATTATAATGGATTTTTGTATAATCCAACCTGTGCTCCCTGCCCTGGTGGATATAGTGGGGTCTCTGCTCTGGCACAGTGTCCACGCCAGCATCGCGGCCTGTCTCCTAAGACCGCGACTGGAACGCGATTTCGGCAGGTACCACCTGGGGGACCCTCTTACCTCCTCCCAAAGAAGCAGCCACGCGATCCAGGAGAGAGTCAGCGGCGGTGTGCCTCTGCCGCAAGTACCGGGAACTCAGCCAGCGGGAGTATGCTGTGCTGCTGGGGAGGTGTTGGAGCTGAAGCACAGCATGTCACTAGGACATAAAAGTGCTGCAGCCCATGAAGATTCTTCTAAAAAAAAAAAAGCTCTTTTCAGGGCTGCCTAGCACAGTCCCCCCTGTTAAGTGACCTTACCAACTTACAAACTGAGCTCCAGTGCCCGAAGGCAGGGTTATAGAGGAGGCCCCACAATGTATCCTGGGAACAGTCAAAGCTGTAGCCTGTTGGTGCTTCTGGATCAAGATCCAACTCTACACCCCGATGTATTCCCTGTGGAACACAGTGTACCCAACTGCAGAAACATTTTTTAGTGCATAATATACATAACATATTTTAATTATACTGTATATGAGCATCTTCTATTAAAAACAGATTGAATGATGCAAAACTGTTATGTATGTAAGTAAAGACAATTGTCAGTTTTTTATTAGATTACTTCAAACGAGTCATCTTGGACAAGTGAAAAACGGGAATATAGTACATTATTTATTTACATAATGATATATTTACTATATTAATGCTGTATAATACCAATACTATTGAACAAATGAAGTGCTGACCACAAAAACAAGCAACTTCTCGAAATGTTAATAGGTCACAGCAAAATACACATACTTTTATGTGTGTATATGTACAGTATACATGTATGTAATACACAAACACACACACACACACACACACACACACACACACACACACACACACACACACACACACACACACACACACAAATACACAGCTCAAAAAAATAAAGGGAACACTAAAATAACACATCCTAGATCTGAATGAATGAAATATTCTTATGAAATACTTTGTTCTTTACATAGTTGAATGTGCTGACAACAAAATCACACAAAAATGATCAATGGAAATCAAATTTATTAACCCATGGAGGTCTGGATTTGGAGTCACACTCAAAATGAAAGTGGAAAAACACACTACAGGCTGATCCAACTTTGATGTAATGTCCTTAAAACAAGTCAAAATGAGGCTCAGTAGTGTGTGTGGCCTCCACGTGCCTGTATGACCTCCCTACAACCCACACAAGTGGCTCAGGTTGTGCAGCTCATCCAGGATGGCACATCAATGCGAGCTGTGGCAAGAAGGTTTGCTGTGTCTGTCAGCGTAGTGTCCAGAGCATGGCGGCGCTACCAGGAGACAGGCCAGTACATCAGTAGACGTGGAGGAGGCCGTAGGAGGGCAACAACCCAGAAGCAGGACCGCTACCTCCGCCTTTGTGCAAGGAGGAACAGGAGGAGCACTGCCAGAGCCCTGCAAAATGACCTCCAGCAAGCCACAAATGTGCATGTGTCTACTCAAACGATCAGAAACAGACTCCATGAGGGTGGTATGAGGGCCCGACGTCCACAGGTGGGGGTTGTGCTTACAGCCCAACACCGTGCAGGACGTTTGGCATTTGCCAGAGAACACCAAGATTGGCAAATTCGCCACTGGCGTCCTGTGCTCTTCACAGATGAAACCAGGTTCTCACTGAGCACATGTGACAGACGTGACAGAGTCTAGAGACGCCAAGGAGACCGTTCTGCTGCCTGCAACATCCTCCAGCATGACCGGTTTGGCAGTGGGTCAGTAATGGTGTAGGGTGGCATTTCTTTGGGGGGCTGCACAGCCCTCCATGTGCTCGCCAGAGGTAGCCTGACTGCCATTAGGTACAGAGATTAGATCCTCAGACCCCTTGTGAGACCATATGCTGGTGCGGTTGGCCCTGGGTTCCTCCTAATGCAAGACAATGCTAGACCTCATGTGGCTGGAGTATGTCAGCAGTTCCTGCAAGACGAAGGCATTGATTGTATGGACTGGCCTGCCCGTTCCCCAGACCTGAATTCAATTGAGCACATCTGAGACATCATGTCTCGCTCCATCCACCAACGCCACGTTGCACCACAGACTGTCCAGGAGTTGGCGGATGCTTTAGTCCAGGTCTGGGAGGAGATCCCTCAGGAGACCATCCGCCACCTCATCAGTAGCATGCCCAGGCATTGTAGGGAGGTCATACAGGCACGTGGAGGCCACACAAACTACTGAGCCTCATTTTGACTTGCTTTAAGGACATTACATCAAGTTGGATCAGCCTGTAGTGTGTTTTTCCACTTTAATTTTGAGTGTGACTCCAAATCCAGACCTCCATGGGTTAATAAATTTGATTTCCATTGATCATTTTTGTGTGATTTTGTGGTCAGCACATTCAACTATGTAAAGAACAAAGTATTTAATAAGAATATTTCATTCATTCAGATCTAGGATGTGTTATTTTAGTGTTCCATTTATTTTTTTGAGCAGTGTATATTTCTGATATAAACAGTATAATTCACGGTGCTAGATTAAGTACATATACTTAGGGGTGTATTCAATAACTGTCGGAAGCTGCCGTCTTGTCGGAAAGACGGCAGATTACGACAGATTTAGGTCGGAAAGGGGTTCCGACCTATTCATTACGGCCCCATTTTTTCCGACTTGTCGGAATGCTGTCGGAATGCACGCTGATCGGCGTGCATTGTCGGAAGCGGAGCCAAACCCGACAGGTTATAGCCCCGTTTCCGACAATCTCAATCTGACTTTAAAAAAAGTCGGATTGAGATGAGGGAGTTGAGAGCAGGAGACGGAGGGAGCAGCGGGGAGAGTAGGAACCCAGCGGCAGCGTCTACCCGGCTCCAGCAAGCGAGGTTTCGCTTGCTGGAGCCGGGTGGACGCTGCCGTGAGCCTCCAGTTATGCTGCTGCAGCCGCTACTCCCCCCATCTCCTCCTCTCCTCCCCCGTCCACTCCGTCTCCTCCGTTGCTCTCCCCCCTGCTCCCCCAACCGCCGCAGACATCTCCCCCCCCCCGGCACCGCAGACATCTCCGCCCCCAGCGCCGCAGACATCTCCTCCCCCGGCGCCGCAGACATCTCCCCCCGATGCCGCTGTCAGCGCACCCGCAGCCGCTGACAGCAGCAGCAGGTCAGGAAACCGTGAACGGCCAAATCAGACAGTCAGATTTGCCCACTCTTTGAATAGGGGTTGTCGGGTCCATTCCGACAACTGCATGTCGGAATGGACCCGACTCTTATTGAATATACCCCTTAGAGGGAAAAACATCCACCATGCTGGTGGGTACAAACAGAAGGCTCGCCCTAGATACAGCTATCACCGTATACCGCTGGAGGAAACAAAATGCGTTCCACCCGGTCGAAAGTAGGGGACCTCGTGCGTTCTACCAGCGCCGCATCACGCTTTGTACAAGGGGCGGAAATGCCCTGCGTTTCAACAAACAGGAAGTTCGATAAGTTCCACGTGGCGCTGGTGGAACGCACAAGGTCCCCTCCTTCTGACCGGGTGGAACGCATATCGTTTACCACGGCGGTATACGGTGATAGCTGTATCTAGGGCGAGCCGTTCTGTTTGTAGACGTGTCCCTGTAAGTTATCCTGGTTTGAACCCATTGTTCATTGTGTATGTTTTTCTTTATGTTATTAGTTGACTTACAGTTTATATTTTTATTCTTAGCTTTATACATGTGGATGTAATCTTGAAGAAGTGAAATTAGACTAGTTCAACTCAGAACCAGTAAGTTTATTTTCTGGTATGTATGTGTCGTATCTGAGGACACTGTATCATTATGACTTGAGGTTCATGGAGACTGTTGTCATTTCTTTTCAGTATTGATGCTGACAGCCACTGCCTATTCATTTTTCCATATGTAGGGGTGTCTTCCTGATGACCGTGAGTGCTGTGCTGTGTATGCACGTGTGTGTAACCCTTTGCACATTTGGTGTACCTTATAATTAAAAAATTTTTTTTGAGCCATGGTTATATGGGAACTAGAGCATACTGGTTTACGGTTTGTCTTTGTGTGTCCCGTTGCGCACTCGGGAACCTGTTAGGCTTGGTCCACAACATTATGTATGCATTTCTCTTCTCTTGATAGATATTTACAATATGGATTTATTTGTCTAAACCATTCTGAAATATCATCTGTAGCGATTATATGCCTGTCTTGAGAAAGATCCCGTTGAGAGATCGAAACATCGACTTTGATGGCATTATAAAAAGTCAATGAATAAATGGACCTTAATTTACTTGAGTGAGTGCCCTATTCCCGAATAATTAATATATATATATATATATATATATATATATATACACACACACACACACACACATATACAATATGAAGAAATAAAATACATAGGTGCTATGAATAACACAATTATCACAACCAATGTGTCTGGTTTTAAGTGACACGCCTCATGCCGTCTATGAGTGGCAGCTTTTAACCAGTGATGATGTGTGTTTGTGGGCCACACATATAAAAACATTAAGCAAATAAAGTGTTAAAAGCCCCTAAAAAGTGTGATTACAAATACAGAAAATTGTGACACCTCTTAGTGCAATACAAATAATGATGAGTAGACCCAACTAAACTTAATCAGGATGTCAGCAGTCATATCACCCCCATATGATTCAAGGCATATAAAATAAGGAACTATGGGGGTCATTCCGAGTTGATCGCTCGCTGCCTATTTTCGCAGCACAGCCATCAGGTGAAAAAGCTGCATTTATGCGCATGCGTATGGTCCGCAATGTGCACGCGCGACGTACGGGTACAAAGCTCTTTGTGGTTGTGCTCAGGTTCTTTTGATTTATTTTGATCTCCTTCCTTAGCCTTTTTTCTTTCAAAAAATTTCCTCAGCGATATATTAAGATAGTCTCTGATAAGATCTAAAAACTATGAACGATGTCTAAACTGGAACAGAAAGCAATTAAGATCAAGATAATAGTAATTATCTTTAAATGGTGTTAGGTTCATATATCTTTTATCAAAAACTGGTTAAAAATAAAATTTGAAATATATAATATATACATTTCATAATGGGATACTTAGCTTAAGTTATTCTAATCGTGGCTATCCTATATCTGAATCTGCTCATCAATACGGATTTCTATGATAGTTATGTGGAATTAATGAATTTATCTAAGATAAAAGTCTATCATCTCTTTCTATATAGTTATGTATTAATGTATATAGCTATTATCAGTATATTATTTGTACACAAGTAAATTTGAATACTATTAAGATCTAAATATTTATTATTCTGTTTGGGAGTATATTGTGTTCAAATACTCTTGTTTATAATGAAGAGAGTTGTTTAGTTAATAATATATGCAACATAGAAATACATGTCTGAATTTGATGTGACTAATTGACAGAAATGATGGTAATTTAGTTCAAATTAAGAATATACCCATTAATGTATAAATTCTGTTAGATTGACTCAGTAGATGGTTGATACAGTATCAATTGTGTTATAATAATAGTTTTTATTACAAATAATAACTGTTCAATGTGTGCGGCATACAATTTAAACATTTTAGCTTATTAAACAGATTCAGCTGTTACGAGTAATCTCATTAGAAAGGGTATAAATATGTGATCGAATAGAGAGGAGGTATCCGTCTTGAGGAAGTCTCCGGTTGCCAAGGAGACGAAACGCGTTGACGCCCACTTTCTATGTCCAGTTGTTCGGCTATACCTGCTGATTGATCCTGCATACGGCTTCTCACAGCCACAATCCATCACGGCCTGCTAAACGCCGGGCGCTTCAGCCGGCGGCTTTCAGCTGGAGCACTGACATCGATTTCTGTGTTGTGCTGCAGACATCCGGGACTCCGTTCACCCGCACTGAGTGATTGCTGCTGGCCTCCGCAGTGAGGTCTAACATCCGTGACGAGGAAGCGAGTTCTTTGGAGTCATATATACAGGCTATCAAGATTCTCCAATTGCCCGGAGTACAGCCGTAGTTATTACACGGCAGTTTCTAAACCAGCTTTAAACAGCTCAACTAAATATATACCCTTATATGTGCACAGATATTCAAACGGACCCTGTTCATTTAAATTCTCAGGAACCAGCACATGGGTAACTATACACAAATTTATATAAAAGCTCACCATTACAAGGCTGTGATTATTCCTTGCGGGACATTTTATTAAACACTGGGACGCCAGTGTATTTCTATTTTATACAGCAATATAACAAAGAAAGTTCACCATATTGTATGCTATATTAATTATCATTAATACTTATTAATTATTTGTTGCTAATATATGCTGCTTGTTTGTTTCAAATGTGTAATTTTTAATGATATTGGATAAAGAATTCATTTATACGTATCCTTTTAGTTCTACTGAGTCAATTATTCTATATGACAGACTGCACACTATAGTTTAACTAAATACAGTGTACATATAGCGCTGAGTATACACTTTTTTTCTGTGCTCAGGTTCTAGCAAAGTTTTCCTTCGCACTGATGGCGGCAAGAAGATTGGCAGGAAGGGGGCGTTTCTGGGTATAAACTGACCGTTTTCAGGGAGTGTCTGAAAAAACGCAGGCGTGTCTGAAAAAACGCAGGCGTGGCTGGGCGTTCGCTGGGTGGGTGTATGACGTCAAATCCGGATACGAATAGGCTGAAGTGATCGCAAGCGCTGAGTAGGTTCAGAGCTACTCTGAAACTGCACAAACTGTTTTTGTAGAGCTCGGCTGCACAAGCGTTCGCACTTCTGCTAAGCTAAAATACACTCCCCAGTGGGCGGCGGCATAGCGTTTGCACGGCTACTAAAAACTGCTAGCGAGCGATCAAATCGGAATGACCCCTTATACTGTTCCTAATTTGATTCACAGTTTTTATTATTGAAATATGCAGTATCGAAAAAGTACACACTATGGCTCTCATTCCGAGTTGATCGCTCGCTAGCTGCTTTTAGCAGCAGTGCAAACGCTAAGCCGCCACCCTCTGGGAGTGTATTTTAGCTTAGCAGAAGTGCGAAGGAAAGGATCGCAGCTCTGCTACAAAAAAAGATTGTGCAGTTTCTGAGTAGCTGCAGACCTACTCCTAGCTAGCGATCACTGCAGACTATTTAGTTCCTGTTTTGACGTCACAAACACGCCCTGCGTTCGGCCAGCCACGCCTACGTTTTTCCAGCCACTCCTGCGTTTTTAGCAGGCACGCTTGCGTTTTTTCACACACTCCCCGAAAACGGTCAGTTACCATCCAGAAACACCCACTTTCTGTCAATCACTCCGAGGTCAGCAGTGCGACTGAAAAGCGTCGCTAGAGCTTGTGTAAAACTACATCGGCTTTAGTGAAAGTACGCCGCGCGCGCAGTGCGCACCATACGCATGCGCAGAATTGCCGCTTTTTTACCTGATCGCTGCGCTGCGAACGAAATCAGCTAGCGATCAACCCGGAATGAGGGCCTATATTTTCTTTATGTTTTATTTTATAAACCTTAAATCATATGGTGGTAATATGACCAAAGACATCCTGATTAAGTTAAGTTGGGCCTACTCATTATTATTTGTATTGCACTAAGAGGTGTCACAATCTCCTATATAATAGCCTTGTGATTCTGTGCCTGGCCCTCTAACGCTGGGCGGAGTCACAGTCACAGATCTGGGTGGCTGGATGCAGACTAGGAACAGTCCCCTCCCTCGGTCTCCCATCCCCGCCCAGTTCCCTACCCATCTCCGCCCAGACCCTCTTTCCCTCCTCCCTGTACACTCCCTGCACCCTTGTGACACTGCAGCCGGTGAGTCTTGCGGCTGCCGCACACTCCGGAGGTGAATTCTGTGGACGACCTCTGACTGGCGCACCCGCCCCCCCTTCCACCCGCGGCACCCACAGCCTTCACAACCTGCAGCACCCCCCGCCCCTCCTCCAACCGCGGCACTCCCGCCCCCTCCCCCACCCATAGCACCCACATCTGCAGCACCCCCCACCCGCGGCACTCCCGCCCCTCCCCCACCTGCGGCACTCCCGCCCACTCTCCCATCCGTTGAACCCACACCTGCAGCACCCACCGCCCCTCCCCCACCCGCGGCACTCCCGTCCCCTCCCCCACCCATAGCACCCACATCTGCAGCACCCCCCACCACTCCCCCACCCGCGGCACTCCCGCCCCTCCCCCACCCGCGGCACCCACACCTGCAGCACCCACCGCCCCTCCCCGACCTGCGGCACTCCCGCCCCTCCCCCACCCGTTGCACCCACTCCTGCAGCACCCCCTGCCTCCTCCCCCACCCGCGGCACCCACAGCACCCACCACATCTGTCCCCCACCCACGGTACACGCCCCTCCCCCACCCGCGCCACTCCCGCTTCCTCCCCCACCCGTAGCACCCACAAACCGCGGTGCACTCCCCCACCTCCCCCTCCACCCCACCCGCGGCACCCACAGTATCCACCACATCCGCCCCCCACCCGCGGCACTCCCGCCCCCTCCCTCACCCGTAGCACCCACACCGGCAGGACCCCTGCCCCTCCCCCACCCGTGGCACTCCTGCCCCTCCCCCACCCACCGCATCCGTCCCCCACCACGCCACACACTCCTCCCCCACCCGCAGCACTCCCACCCCCTCCCCCACCCGTATCACCCACAACCCGCAAAACCCCTGCCCCTCCCCCACCTGCAGCACCCCCGCACCTACCCCACCTCCATACCCACCTCTCACCCCTACACCCACCCACCCCTCCCCCATCCGCGGCACCCCTGCACCTCCCCCCCCCACCTCCCCCACCCACAGCATCCACCACATCTGCCCCCCATTCACGGCACACGCCCCTCCCCCGCACGCTGCACTCCCTCCCCCACCCCACCCCCATACCCACCTCTCCCCACCGCTACACCCCCGCACCCTCCACCCCACCTGCGGCACCCACAGCATCCACCACATTCACCCCCCACCCGTGGCACATGCCCCTCCCCCACCCGTAGCACCCACCACCCCTCCCCCACCCGCGGCACCCCTATACCCACCTCTCCCCCCCTTTACACCCCCGCACCCTCCACCCCACCCACCCCTCCCCTCCCCCACCCGCGGCACCAACAGCATCCACCACATCCGCCCCACACCCGCGGCACACGCCCCCCTCCCACCCACAGCATCCACCACATCCCCCTCCCACCCCACGGCACTCCCGCACCCTCCCCCACCCGTAGCACCCACACCCGCAGCACCACCTGCCCACTCCCCTGCATTCCTGAATCTGATATCTACCAGCCTGCGTATGTTAAAAGGCGTGCAGGGGTTAACGGGGCGTAGCCCCTAACGACGGTGTGAAGAGCGCCCGTAGGGCGCGATGAATCACCTAGTTTTCTATATTTGTAATCTCCCATTTTAGGTGCTCTTAACACTTCATTTACTTTAAAGAATATTATACCTCCCAACATGACCCTTACCAGGAGGGACAAAATTCTCTATTCCAAGCTTTGGGTGTAGTACGGGTGACCGGCGGACTCCTGACCGCCGGTCACCTTACCGACGCCGGGATCCCGGCAGCATACCGACGCCGGGATCCCGGCGGGGAGGGGCGAGTGCAGCAAGCCCCTTGCGGGCTCGCTGCGCTCGCCACGCTGCGGGCTCGGTGGCGACCTGCGGTCGCCACGGGTTCTATTCCCACTCTATGGGTGTCGTGGACACCCACGAGTGGAAATAGTCCCTGTTGGTCGGCATGCCGACCATCAGGATAGTGAGCCGTCGGGCTCACGGAGGAGGTCATGTGACTGTCGGTCAGCCGACCGGCGGTCACATGACTGCCACCCCCTGGCTTTACCTCTTAATTTATGATTGACATTACCTGTGTAGAACTAGTTAATCGAGGAGAAAGGTGTTTCAGCACAGGTGATGGCAATCTTAAATTAAGAGGGAAGTCCAGGAGCAGAGCATTCTGTCCCTCCTGGAGGGGGTCATGTTGGGAGGTATGGAATATATATATATAGTGGCAATATCATAAAAGATGGCTTTGATGAACAGGCTATTCAGTGTGTGGCTGCAGGGATCTCCCTACACAAGGAATAAAATGGAGGTGTGTCGACACCTAGAGGCTGCCCTTTGCACAGAGCCCAAGTGAGGCTGCTGGTGGACACAGACAGTCCAAGTGGGGCTGCAGTCAGAGTGAAACAGGCCAGGTGGCTAGGTTAGATGGAAGATACAGGGAGATATGGCCCTACTGAGCCCGGATCTCAACATCAACAAGTCTGTCTTGGATTACATGAAGAGACAGACGGATTTGAGCAAGCCTACATCCACAGAAGATCTGTGGTTAGTACTTCAAGATGTATGGAACAATCTCCCTGCCGAGTTCCTTCAAAAAGTGTGTGCAAGTGTACCTAGAAGAATGGATGACTTTTTGAAGGTAAAGGGTGGTCACACCAAATATTGATATGATTTAGATTTCGCTTCTGTTCATTCACTGTACATAATTGCAAATTATTAATTGAGTGTTAACTATTAACACTTTATTTTTGAAGGCATTCTTACGTTGCAGTATATATATATATATATATATATATATATATATATATATATATAAACACAGTAGTATCTTTATCTAGTGCCAACCTAGAAGCGGCACCACGGGAGAGATCTTTGTTGGGAGACCTCAAAAGCATACAATAATAAACACAAATTCCCAAGTGACAGTCAGAGAATCACAACCTAGTCTGTAAAGATACTCCCTGTCGAGCTCGCACCTTGCAAAAGGTGAGGGGATATCTAGATTCCGCCTTACAAACGTGTTGGCTGTGTACTCTTTTAGTTGCATTTTATTGACACAATTTTATACTTTGAACTGTGTATACGTTATTAAAAATAAGATTTTAAACCTACCGGTAAATCTATTTCTCCTAGTCCGTAGAGGATGCTGGGGACTCCGTAAGGACCATGGGGTATAGACGGGCTCCGCAGGAGATAGGGCACCTAAAAAGAACTTTGACTATGGGTGTGCACTGGCTCCTCCCTCTATGCCCCTCCTCCAGACCTCAGTTAGAGAACTGTGCCCAGAGGAGATGGACACTACAAGGCAGGATTTAGAAATCCAAGGGCAAGATTCATACCAGCCCACACCAAGCATACCACGTAACCTGGATCATACAAAACAAGTTAACCGTATGAACAATAACAGCAACGGTCCAAGACCGATGTCAACTGTAACATAACCCTTATTTAAGCAACAACTATATACAAGTCTTGCAGAGTTTCCGCACTGGGACGGGCGCCCAGCATCCTCTACGGACTAGGAGAAATAGATTTACCGGTAGGTTTAAAATCTTATTTTCTCTTACGTCCTAGAGGATGCTGGGGACTCCGTAAGGACCATGGGGTTTATACCAAAGCATCCAATCGGGCGGGAGAGTGCGTATGACTCTGCAGCACCGACTGAGCAAACGCTAGGTCCTCATCAGCCAGGGTATCAAACTTGTAGAATTTAGCAAAAGCGTTTGACCCCGACCAAGTCGCCGCTCGGCAAAGTTGTAATGCCAAGACGCCTCGGGCAGCCGCCCAAGAAGAGCCCACCTTCCTAGTGGAATGGGCCTTAACCGAATTTGGTACCGGCAATCCAGCCGTAGAATGAGCCTGCTGAATCGTATTACAGATCCAGCGAGCAATAGTCTGCTTCGAAGCAGGTGCGCCAATCTTATTGGCAGCATACAGGACAAACAGAGCCTCTGTTTTCCTAATTCTAACCGTCCTGGCTACATAAATCTTTAAGGCCCTGACTACGTCCAGGGATCTGGAATCCTCCAGGTCACTTGTAGCCACAGGCACCACAATAGGTTGATTCACATGGAATGAAGAAACCACCTTAGGCAAAAATTGCGGACGTGTCCTCAATTCAGCTCGGTCCATATGAAAAATCAAGTAGGGGCTTTTGTGTGACAAAGCCGCCAATTCTGACACTCGCCTTGCCGATGCCAAGGCCAACAACATGACCACCTTCCAAGAAAGAAATTTCAACTCAACCTTGTTAAGCGGTTCAAACCAGTGTGATTTTAGGAACTGCAACACCACGTTGAGGTCCCACGGTGCCACTGGAGGCACAAAAGGAGGCTGGATGTGCAGCACTCCCTTTACAAACGTCTGGACTTCTGGAAGAGAAGCCAACTCCTTCTGAAAGAAAATCGAGAGGGCCGAAATCTGTACCTTAACCGAGCCTAATTTCAGGCCCATATCCACTCCTGTCTGTAGGAAGTGGAGAAAACGACCCAGATGAAAATCTTCCGTAGGTGCATTCTTGGTTTCACACCAAGACACATACTTTCGCCAGATACGGTGATAATGCTTAACCGTCACCTCCTTCCTAGCCTTTATTAAAGTAGGGATGACCTCTTCCGGAATCCCCTTTTTCGCTAGGATTCGGCGTTCAACCGCCATGCCATCAAACGTAACCGCTGTAAGTCTTGAAATACACAGGGCCCCTGTTGCAACAGGTCTTCCCTCAGAGGAAGAGGCCAGGGATCTCCTTTGAGCATCTCTTGTAGATCTGAGTACCAGGCCCTTCGAGGCCAGTCTGGGACAACGAGTATCGTCTGTACTCTTCTTTGCCTTATGATCCTCAACACTTTTGTGAGAGGAAGAGGAGAAAACACGTAGACCGATTTGAACACCCACGGTGTTATTAGAGCGTCTACAGCCACTGCCTGAGGGTCCCGAGACCTGGCACAATACCTCCGAAGTTTTTTGTTGAGGCATGACGCCATCATGTCTATTTGAGGAGTTCCCCAAAGACGTGTTATGTCTGCAAAGACTTCTTGATGAAGTCCCCACTCTCCTGGATGGAGATCGTGTCTGCTGAGGAAGTCTGCTTCCCAGTTGTCCACTCCCGGAATGAAGACAGCCGACAGAGCGCTTACATGATTTTCCGCCCAGCGAAGAATCCTGGTGGCTTCCGCCATCGCGACTCTGCTTCTTGTCCCGCCTTGGCGGTTCACATGAGCCACTGCTGTGACATTGTCTGATTGAATCAGAACCGGTAGGTTTCGAAGAGGACTCTCCACTTGTCGAAGGCCGTTGTAAATGGCCCTGAGTTCCAACACATTGATGTGTAGACAGGACTCCTGGTCTGACCAAAGTCCCTGAAATTTTTTTCCTTGTGTGACCGCTCCCCATCCTCGGAGGCTCGCGTCCGTGGTAACCAGGATCCAATCCTGAATTCCGAACCTGCGACCCTCCAGCAGGTGAGCACTTTGCAACCACCACAGGAGAGACACTCTGGCTCCTGGGGACAGAGTTATTTTCCGATGTAAGTGCAGATGGGACCCGGACCACTTGTCCAGAAGGTCCCATTGAAAAGTCCTTGCATGGAACCTTCCGAAGGGAATGGCCTCGTAGGCCGCCACCATTTTTCCCAGAACTCGAGTGCATTGGTGAACTGACACCCTTTTCGGTTTTAGCAGGTCTCTGACCATGTTCTGGATGTCCTGGGCTTTCTCTATTGGGAGGAAGACCTTCATTTGTTCCGTATCCAGTATCATACCTAGGAACGGTAGTCGAGTTGTCGGAATCAACTGTGACTTCGGTAGATTTAGAATCCAACCGTGTTGCTTGAGCACTCTCAGAGAGAGCGTCACACTGCTCAGCAATTTCTCTCTTGATCTCGCTTTTATCAGGAGATCGTCCAAGTATGGGATAATTGTGACTCCATGCCTGCGCAGGACCACCATCATTTCCGCCATTATCTTGGTGAAAATCCTCGGCCCGTGGAAAGTCCAAACGGCAACGTCTGAAATTGGTAATGACAATCCTGTACAGCGAATCTCAGGTATTCCTGATGGGGGGCATATATGGGGACATGAAGGTACGCATCCTTTATGTCCAGAGACACCATAAACTCCCCCTCCTCCATGTTGGCTATTATCGCTCTGAGTGATTCCATTTTGAATTTGAATCTTTTTAATGTACAGGTTTAGGGATTTCAGATTCAAAATAGGTCTGACCGAACCGTCCGGTTTCGGGACCACAAAATAAGAATTTACTCACCGGTAATTCTATTTCTCGTAGTCCGTAGTGGATGCTGGGAACTCCATAAGGACCATGGGGAATAGCGGGCTCCGAAGGAGGCTGGGCACTCTAGAAAGATTTATGACTACCTGGTATGCACTGGCTCCTCCCACTATGACCCTCCTCCAAGCCTCAGTTAGGACACTGTGCCCGGACGAGCTGACATAATAAGGAAGGATTTAGAATCCCGGGTAAGACTCTTACCAGCCACACCAATCACACCGTACAACTCGTGATACTATATCCAGTTTGACAGTATGAAAAACAACTGAGCCTCTCAACAGATGGCTCAACAATAACCCTTTAGTTAACAATAACTATTTACAAGTATTGCAGACAATCCGCACTTGGGATGGGCGCCCAGCATCCACTACGGACTACGAGAAATAGAAGTACCGGTGAGTAAATTCTTATTTTCTCTGACGTCCTAGTGGATGCTGGGAACTCCGTAAGGACCATGGGGATTATACCAAAGCTCCCAAACGGGCGGGAGAGTGCGGATGACTCTGTAGCACCGAATGAGAGAACTCCAGGTCCTCCTCAGCCAGGGTATCAAATTTGTAGAATTTTGCAAACGTGTTTGCCCCTGACCAAGTAGCTGCTCGGCAAAGTTGTAAAGCCGAGACCCCTCGGGCAGCCGCACAAGATGAGCCCACCTTCCTTGTGGAATGGGCATTTACAGATTTTGGCTGTGGTATGCCTGCCACAGAATGTGCAAGCTGAATTGTACTACAAATCCAGCGAGCAATAGACTGCTTAGAAGCAGGAGCACCCAGCTTGTTGGGTGCATACAGGATAAACAGCGAGTCAGATTTTCTGACTCCAGCCGTCCTGGAAACATATATTTTCAGGGCCCTGACAACGTCTAGCAACTTGGAGTCCTCCAATTCACTAGTAGCCGCCGGCACCACAATAGGCTGGTTCAGGTGAAACGCTGACACCACCTTAGGGAGAAATTGGGGACGAGTCCTCAACTCTGCCCTATCCATATGGAAAATCAGATAAGGGCTTTTACATGATAAAGCCGCCAATTCTGACACTCGCCTGGCTGAAGCCAAGGCTAATAACATGACCACTTTCCACGTGAGATATTTCAGATCCACGGTTTTTAGTGGCTCAAACCAATGTGATTTTAAGAAACTCAACATCACGTTGAGATCCCAAGGTGCCACAGGAGGTACAAACAGGGGCTGAATATGCAGCACTCCTTTCACAAATGTCTGAACTTCAGGTACTGAAGCTAGTTCTTTTTGAAAGAAAATCGTCAGAGCCGAGATCTGTACTTTAATGGAGCCTAGTTTTAGGCCCATATCCACTCCTGCTTGCAGGAAATGCAGAAATCGACCTAGTTGAAATTCCTCTGTTGGGGCCTTATTGGCCTCGCACCATGCAACATATTTCCGCCATATGCGGTGATAATTCGTTGCCGTAACATCTTTCCTGGCCTTAATAAGCGTAGGAATGACTTCTTCCGGAATACCCTTTTCCTTTAGGATCCGGTGTTCAACCGCCATGCCGTCAAACGCAGCCGCGGTAAGTCTTGGAACCGACAGGGCCCCTGCTGTATCAGGTCCTGTCTGAGCGGTAGAGGCCACGGGTCCTCTGAGAGCATCTCTTGAAGTTCCGGGTACCACGCTCGTCTTGGCCAATCCGGAACCACGAGAATTGTGTTTACTCCTCGCTTTCTTATTATTCTCAATACCTTTGGAATGAGAGGCAGAGGAGGGAACACATAAACCGACTGGTACACCCACGGTGTCACTAGAGCATCCACAGCTATCGCCTGAGGGTCCCTTGACCTGGCGCAATATCTTTTTAACTTTTTGTTGAGACGGGACGCCATCATGTCCACCTGTGGTTTTTCCCAACGGTTTACCAGCATCTGGAAGACTTCTGGGTGAAGTCCCCACTCTCCCGGGTGGAGGTCGTGTCTGCTGAGGAAGTCTGCTTCCCAGTTGTCCACTCCCGGAATGAACACTGCTGACAGTGCTAGTACATGATTCTCCGCCCATCTGAGAATTCTTGTGGCTTCTGCCATCGCCATCCTGCTTCTTGTGCCGCCCTGTCGATTTACATGGGCGACTGCCGTGATGTTGTCTGACTGGATCAGCACCGGCTGGTGTAGGAGCAGGGATCTTGCTTGACTTAGGGCATTGTAGATGGCCCTTAGTTCCAGAATATTTATGTGAAGGGAAGTCTCCTGACTCGACCATAGTCCTTGGAAGTTTCTTCCCTGTATGACTGCCCCCCAGCCTCGAAGGCTGGCATCCGTGGTCACCAGGACCCAGTCCTGTATGCCGAACCTGCGGCCCTCTAGAAGATGGGCACTCTGCAGCCACCACAGTAGAGACACCCTGGTTCTTGGAGACAGGGTTATTAAGCGATGCATCTGAAGATGCGATCCGGACCACTGGTCCAACAGGTCCCACTGAAAGATTCTGGCATGGAACCTGCCGAAGGGAATTGCTTCGTAAGAAGCCACCATCTTTCCCAGGACCCGTGTGCAGCGATGCACTGATACCTGTTTTGGTTTCAGGAGGTCTCTGACTAGAGATGACAACTCCCTGGCTTTCTCCTCCGGGAGAAACACTTTTTTCTGGACTGTATCCAGAATCATACCCAGGAACAGTAGCCGTGTCGTCGGAACCGGGTGGTCTTCTGTTTGCCGGCGGTCGGGCTCCCGGCGCTCAGTATACCGGCGCCGGGAGCCCGACAGCCGGCATACCGACAATTATTTTCCCTCGTGGGGGTCCACGACCCCCATAGAGGGAGAATAAAATAGTGTGGCGCGCGTAGCGCGCCACCGTGCCCGTAGCGTGGCGAGCGCAGCGAGCCCGCAAGGGGCTCATTTGCGCTCGCCAAGCTGTCGGTAAGCCGGCGGTCGGGCTCCCGGCGCCGGGATGCTGGTCGCCGGGAGCCCGACCGCCGGCCTGCCGTAGTGAACCCGTCGGAACCAGCTGTGACTTTGGGATATTCAGAATCCAGCCGTGCTGGTGCAGCACCTCCTGAGATAGTGCTACTCCCACCAACAACTGTTCCTTGGACCTCGCTTTTATTAGGAGATCGTCCAAGTACGGGATAATTAAAACTCCCTTTTTTCGAAGGAGTATCATCATTTCCGCCATAACCTTGGTAAATACCCTCGGTGCCGTGGACAGGCCAAACGGCAGCGTCTGGAATTGGTAATGGCAATCCTGTACCACAAATCTGAGGTACTCCTGGTGAGGATGGTAAATGGGGACATGCAAGTAAGCATCCTTGATGTCCAGGGATACCATGTAATCCCCCTCGTCCAGGCTTGCAATAACCGCCCTGAGCGATTCCATCTTGAACTTGAATTTTTTTTATGTACGTGTTCAAGGATTTTAAATTTAAAATGGGTCTCACCGAACCGTCCGGTTTCAGTACCACAAATAGTGTGGAATAATAACCCCGGCCTTGTTGAAGTAGGGGTACCTTGATTATCACCTGCTGGGAATACAGCTTGTGAATTGCCGCTAGCACCGCCTCCCTGTCTGAGGGAGCAATCGGCAAGGCAGATTTTAGGAACCGGTGGGGTGGGGACGCCTCGAATTCCAGTTTGTACCCCTGAGATACTATTTGCAGGATCCAGGGATCCACCTGTGAGCGAGCCCACTGATCGCTGAAATTCTTGAGGCGACCCCCCACCGCACCTGGCTCCGCCTGTGGAGCCCCACCGTCATGCGGCGGACTTGGAAGAAGAAGCGGGGGAGGATTTTTGCTCCTGGGAACCTGCTGTTTGTTGCAGCCTTTTTCCCCTACCTCTGCCTCTGGACAGAAAGGACCCGCCTTTTCCACGCCTGTTTTTCTGGGTCCGAAAGGACTGAACCTGATAAAACGGCGCCTTCTTAGGCTGTGAGGGGACATGGCGTAAAAATGCTGACTTCCCAGACGTTGCTGTGGAAACTAGGTCCGAGAGACCATCCCCAAATAATTCCTCACCCTTATATGGCAACACTTCCATGTGCTTTTTAGAATCTGCATCTCCTGTCCACTGGCGAGTCCATAAGCCTCTCCTAGCAGAAATGGACAATGCACTTACTTTAGATGCCAGTCGGCAGATTTCCCTCTGTGCATCTCTCATATATAAGACTGAGTCTTTTATATGGTCTATGGTTAACAGGATCGTGTCTCTGTCTAATGTGTCAATATTTTCTGACAGTTTATCTGACCACGCAGCGGCAGCACTGCACATCCAGGCTGACGCAATAGCTGGCCTAAGTATAATGCCTGAGTGTGTATATACAGACTTCAGGATCGCCTCCTGCTTTCTATCAGCAGGTTCCTTGAGGGCTGCCGTATCCGGAGACGGTAGTGCCACCTTTTTAGACAAACGTGTGAGCGCTTTGTCCACCCTGGGGGGTGTTTCCCAACGTGACCTATCCTCTGGCGGGAAAGGGAACGCCATTAGTACCTTCTTAGGAATTACCAATTTTTTATCCGGGAAAGCCCACGCTTCTTCACACACTTCATTTAATTCATCTGATGGGGGAAAAACTACAGGTAGTTTTTTCTCTCCAAACATAATACCCTTTTTAGTGGTACCTGTAGTTATATCAGAAATGTGTAACACCTCTTTCATTGCCTCAATCATGCAGTGAATGGCCTTAGTGGGCATCAGGTTAGACTCATCGTCGTCGACACTGGTGTCAGTATCAGTGTCGACATCTGGGTCTGCTTGCGGTAGCGGGCGTTTTAGAGCCCCTGACGACCCATGCGACGCCTGGGCAGGCACGAGCTGAGAAGTCGGCTGTCCCACATTTGGCATGTCGTCAATTTTCTTATGTAAGGAGTCTATACATGCACTCATTACTTTCCATAAGCTCATCCACTCAGGTGTCTGCCCCGCAGGGGGTGACATCCCTTCTAAAGGCATCTGCTCCGCCTCCACATCATTATCCTCATCAAACATGTCGACACAGCCGTACCGACACACCGCACACACACAAGGAATGCTCCGAATGAGGACAGGACCCACAAAAGCCCTTTGGGGGGACAGAGTGAGAGTATGCCAGCACACACCAGAGCGCTATATAATGCAGGGACTAACTGAGTTATGTCCCCTATAGCTGCTTTTTCTATATATTATATACTGCGCCTACATTTAGTGCCCCCCCTCTCTGTTTTTATCCTGTTCTGTAGTGTAGACTGCAGGGGAGAGCCAGGGAGCTTCCTTCCAGCGGATCTGTGAAGGAGAAATGGCGCCAGTGTTCTGTGAGAGATAGCTCCGCCCCTTTTCCGCGGACTATTCTCCCGCTTTTTTCCATATTCTGGCAGGGGTATTTTCCACATATATAGCCTCTGGGACTATATATTGTGGAATTTTTGCCAGCCAAGGTGTTATTATTGCTTCTCAGGGCGCCCCCCCCCCAGCGCCCTGCACCCTCAGTGACCGGAGTATGAAGTGTGTATGAGGATCAATGGCGCACAGCTGCAGTGCTGTGCGCTACCTTGGTGAAGACTGATGTCTTCTGCCGCCGTTTTTCCGGACCTCTTCTTGCTTCTGGCTCTGTAAGGGGGACGGCGGCGCGGCTCCGGGACCGAACACCAAGGACTGGGCCTGCGGTCGATCCCTCTGGAGCTAATGGTGTCCAGTAGCCTAAGAAGCCCAATCCGGCTGCAAGCAGGCGAGTTCGCTTCTTCTCCCCTTAGTCCCTCGCTGCAGTGAGCCTGTTGCCAGCAGGTCTCACTGAAAATAAAAAACCTAAATCTATACTTTCTTTCTAAGGGCTCAGGAGAGCCCCTAGTGTGCATCCAACCTCGGCCGGGCACAAAATCTAACTGAGGCTTGGAGGAGGGTCATAGTGGGAGGAGCCAGTGCACACCAGGTAGTCATAAATCTTTCTAGAGTGCCCAGCCTCCTTCGGAGCCCGCTATTCCCCATGGTCCTTACGGAGTTCCCAGCATCCACTAGGACGTCAGAGAAATAGGGTTGAGTAGTAACCTTTTCCCTGCTGGTGCAGGGGAACCTTGATTATCACTTGCTGTATACACAGCGTTTGAATTGCAGCTAACACTACATCCCTTTCCAATGTGGAAGCTGGTAGGGCCGATTTGAAAAATCGGCGCGGGGGCACCTCCTCGAATTCCAGTTTGTAACCCTGGGAAACTATTTCCAACACCCAGGGATTCAGGTCTGATCTGACCCAGGCCTTACTGAAAAGTCGAAGACGTGCCCCCACCGGTGCGGACTCCCTCAGGGGAGCCCCAGCGTCATGCTGTGGGTTTTGGAGCAGCCGGGAAGGACTTTTGTTCCTGGGCACCTGCCGAAGTAGGTGCTCTTTTGCCTCTGCCCTTACCTCTGGCAAGGAAAGAGGATCCCCGACCTCTTCTGGACTTGTGCGACCAAAAGGACTGCATCTGATAGGGTGGTACTTTCTTTTGCTGTTGGGGAATATATGGTAAAAAATTTGATTTACCTGCTGTAGCTGTGGAAACCAGGTCCGTCAGCCCATCCCCAAACAATACATCTCCCTTATAGGGTAGTACTTCCATATGTTTTTTGGAATCCGCATCACCCGTCCATTGGCGAGTCCATAAGGGTCTTCTCGCCGAGATAGACATGGCACTGGCCCTAGAAGCTAGCAATCCAATGTCCCTTTGAGCATCCCTCATAAATAAGACTGCGTCTTTTATATGGGCTAGAGTTAAGAATATATTATCCTTATCCATATTATCAAAGTGATCTGTCAGCTCATCTGTCCAAGCTGCAATTGCGCTACACACCCATGCCGACGCAATTGTCGGTCTTAGCACAGCACCCGTATGAGAATAAATACACTTTAAGGTAGTTTCTTGCCTGCGATCTGCAGGGTCCTTAAGGGCCGCTGTGTCAGGAGACGGTAGCGCCACTTTCTTGGACAAGCGCGTCAGCGCCTTGTCCACAGTGGGGGGTGATTCCCAAATCTCCCTGTCCTGTTTAGGGAAGGGGTATGCCATATAAATTCTTTTGGGGATCTGCGGTCTCTTTTCCGGAGTCTCCCAAGCTTTTCCAAAGAAATCATTTAATTCATGAGATGTGGGAAAATTAATAATCTGTTTCTTTCCCTTAAACATGTGTACCCTTGTATCGGGGACCGAGGGTTCATCCTCAATATGCAACACATCCCTTATTGCCACAATCATACACTGAATGGTTTTAGTCACCCTAGGGTGCAATTTTACTTCGTCATAGTCGACACTGGAATCAGAATCCATGTCGGTAGTAGTGTCTTGTGTTAAGGGACGCTTTTGAGACCCCGACGGGCCCTGTGAGTCGGTCCAATCCGAGGATTGACCCCCTGATGTCCCCCCTAATTCAGCCTTATCAAGCCTTTTATGTAAAGATGCCACACTTGCATTCAACATATGCCACATGTCCATCCAATCCTGAGTCGGCACAACCGACGGGGACACACCACTCATTTGCTCCACCTCCTCCTTGGAGAAGCCTTCTGCCTCAGACATGTCGACACACACGTACCGACACCCCACACACAGGGATTAACCTATAAGGAGACAAAACCCCAACCAGGCCCTTAGGAGAGACAGAGAGAGAGTATGCCAGCACACACCCAGCGCTTAAAAACACTGGAATATATATGACCAGATAGCGCTTTTTATATATATAACCTCAATTCCCACTCACTGCGTCGCCAAAGTGCCCCCCTCCTCTTTTTTCCAGCCTGTGAAGTTCAGCAGGGGAGAGATCAGGGAGCCAGCGTATCTCATGCAGTTTCTGTAGATAAAATGGCGCTGGTTAGTGCTGAGGATCAAGCCCCGCCCACCCGACGGCGGGCTTCGGTCCCAGTAATTCTATATAAAAAATGGCGGGGGATTTTAGGATTTACTGTCCCACAGCCTAATCCTGCTTTATATTGCCAAAAAATGAGGAAACTTGCTGCCCAGGGCGCCCCCCCCCCCTGCGCCCTGCACCCTTCAGTGCCTGCTTGTGTGTGTGTACTGGGAGCAATGGCTCGCAGCATACCGCTGCGTGCTTACCTCATGAAGATCTGATGTCTTCTGCCGCCTGATGTCTTCTTTGCCTTCTCATACTCACCTGGCTTCTATCTTCGGCATATGTGAGGAGGACGGCGGCGCGGCTTCGGGACGAACCCCAGGTGAGACCTGTGTTCTGACTCCCTCTGGAGCTAATGGTGTCCAGTAGCCTTAGAAACAGTGCCCAACTTGACAAGCCAGCTCTGCTTCTCTCTCCTCAGTCCCACGATGCAGGGAGCCTGTTGCCAACAGGACTCCCTGAAAATAAAAAACCTAACAAATTCTTCAAAACAGAAAACTCTGGAGAGCTCTCTGCATTGTACCCTTTCTCCTCTGGGCACAGAATCTAACTGAGGTCTGGAGGAGGGGCATAGAAGGAGGAGCCAGTGCACACCCATAGTCAAAGTTCTTTTTAGGTGCCCTATCTCCTGCGGAGCCCGTCTATACCCCATGGTCCTTACGGAGTCCCCAGCATCATCTAGGACGTAAGAGAAATAACTTTTTACTAATTGGCCTGTTGGCCTCTTGTTTGGGTGACTATTTGGTGAGGGGTGTCTGTTACAGGTCCCCAGATTTAAATACCCTCCAGTCTACATTCCGACGAAAATAACGCTGGAAGAACTGTGTAATTACATTCAACTTTAGCGCACTTGGGAATTTGTGTTTATTCATATTATATATATATATATATATATATATATATATATATATATATATATATATATATATATATATATATAGTATACATACAAGGGTGGTTCGGTTGGTAAGGTCAAAGACCTGCTCCTTTTGAACTTGGGCATGCAGTTTTGTCCATCTGTGCCCCAGGCTCCATAACATAGTTTGCAAGCTGACTGGGAAATAAAATTGTTCTGTGTACAATGCTGCATAAAACTATATGCAACATATAAAAGTACAGAATAATAGTAAATATAAATATATATATATATATATATATATAAATATATATATATATATAAATATATATGATCTATGCGGGTTGGGTATACGTGACCGGCAGTCAGCATACCAACGCCAGTATCCCGGCAGCGGAATGCTGGTGGAGGGGGTGAGCACAACATGCCCCTTGTGAGCTCGCTGCGCTCGCCACACAACAGACACCCACGAGTGGGAATAGTCCCTGCTGGTCGGCATGCCGACAATCAGAATTGTGAGTGGGCGGGATTTAGGGGCCGGTATTGTGACCGTCGGTCTCATAACTGCATTAGAGTAAGTATTGCTTACCTTCAGCAAGGAACTCGCAGCTACATGACGAGGCCCGGCTTGGCAGGCATGCTCCCTGCTCACAAGAAGAAAGTTCTATATCATCCCCACTATCTCTGCAAGGAAACAATCAAAGATGAGTTGTTATTCATTTGATTTGACATGTACAGTAACTCAATAACTTAATAGCTCCTGGAAATTACTGGTTGGAAACTTGGGGTGTGGTATGCGCGACCGGCGCTCAGCATACAGACGTGGGTATCCCGGCAGTGGTATGCTGCTGGGGGGAGGGCGCAAGCGCAACAAGCCCCTTGTGGGCTCGGTGAGCTCGCTACGCTGCGGGCTCAGTGGCGACCTGCGGAAGCCACGGGTTCTGTTCCCACTCTATGGGTGTCATGGACACCCACAAGTGGGAATAGTTCCTGTTGGTCGGCATACCGACCGTTGGGATTGTGAGGGTGCGGGATGTAGGGGGAGCTATTGGGACTGCCGGCCTCCTGACTGCCGGTCACATAAATACATCCCCTCTACTACTAGCGTATCTTTATGGAATGACACATGCTAAGCACTACTGAGTCTCACAAAGGGTTAAACTGGTGTCTGCTTTAGCAATTACCTGGGTCATACTGATATAGATTTAGCTGCATGTCTGAAAGGGGATTAAAGGGGGGTACACGCGGAGAGATCCGTGTTTAAAATCTAAGCAATCTGACTAGGTTGCTTAGAGTGTAAGCACGGATCTGTCGTGTGTATGTCCCCCAGCAATAGCGATGCGTGACCCGCGCATCGCTATCGCCGGTGCTAGATTGAGCCTGCGTGCAGGCTCAATCTAGCGGGTCACACACGTCAGCGCTGTGTGAAATGAGCGGTCCCCCCCCCCCCCCCCCCCCCCCCCCTCCCTCGCTCAGCACACATGAACAGGGGGAGAGATGTGTGCAGCGCTGTGTGAAGTGAGCGTCCCCCCCCGTCCCCTCCCCCCTCGCTCAGCACACATCTCTCCCGTCAGTACTGGCCTTAAGAGACCTCCATACTGGGTATTAAGCGGAGTACACATCTACACAATCGTCAGGCCAATCATATCGGCTGACGGTACGATAATTGTATAGGGGTGTATGCAGGAAATTAAGCTGATAAACGACTTTAAACACTCCTGCAAATGGACAAATTGGGAGGTCATATTCTTTGTGCAGTTTAATATTTAAACTGCCTGACCTCCTGATGCATCGAAAAAAACACACACTGTACTATATCTAGCTCAGTGTGTATGGGGGTCACACTGATCAAATAATCAACTCTGGGGATCGGGGCGTTCAGCTGATATGCGGAGTGATTGGCACAGTGTGTACCTAGCTTTACACAGAATAGTCTATTTAAATTACATGAGTCAAAGGTAAGTACTTAGTATTTTAAGTTTTACTTACCCAGGATCTATGCAGTCCTGTATATCAGCCACCCAAGAATGTTTCTGAAGAGAGTCAATTGTTTCTAAAATATATTCTGCACTGTTTTCTACCTAAAAACAAAAAATATAATTTACGTACATTTTTAAATATGTATCACATGACCGTGTAACATGCAAGCTATGTAATACAACATCCTGCAGTAAAACTGAAATTGCAAATCAACAAGTACTCTCGTGATTTGTTTAAACAAGGGTTATTATATCATGTTTCTAATTGAACCGACAGTACCTGACCAATAGTGGATAAGACTAGGAATGGGTGCACAGTCCAGGGCCTTAACTAGGTGTGTGCGGAGGGGGCACCGCACATAGCGCTGCAGGGTAGGGGGCGCTGTTGGCGACACTTGTCAATTATCAGTTTCAACTGCTTTCTCTTGCAGCTTTCCCCCTTTTTGAAGCCCAGCATCTCCTGACCACCGCTGTCTCCTAACCTGACCCCTTCTGTCGCTAATACCTATACAACATTCATGAACTCAACTTGAGATTTCTTTGTTATTCAGTCACACTGTCCTTTATTACATTTCAAGATGCTGACATACCCGGGAGTCAAACCCATTGCCTGTGGCATTGCAGTCAGACAATCTATTCATTGAACTATCTTCCCTTGCATAGAAATACCAAGCCTCAAAATCCTTTGAAACTACATGAAAAACATGAAAGGGTTTCATGACTTCGTATGGATTATCACAAGATTTGAGATAAGCTGTTACACTTTTCCTATCCGGTACGGTTCCACCTTCATTTTGAATTGCACAATTGGGTGGTGTCATTAATATTGCACTAGGAGGCGCTCTTGTCCTTTTTTGTATTTTTAGAGTGGTGGAGCTGGTGTGCATCAAGACAAGGAGCTTGGCCATCCCAGAGGAGTGGAATTTCCTTTGCACTGAAATATTATTTGGACTCTTTTCGTAGATATCTGTGGTGTATACACTGACACAGCGCCAAAATTGTTTTAAATACATGTATATATATTAATACTAACTTTTCCCAGGTAATGAAAAAAGAGACACCAGCACCCACTTTTGGAGATGAAAAACAATTATTTAATCTTTATTAAGATTCCATTGCATATAGACTGACAGCTGCAGCCCGACAGCTGTTTCAACAGGCTTGCAGTGATGCGCTCCGTTCGGTAAACCGCCCAGATAGTATTAATAGGAGTCAGCATGGAGGGGAAGGGGGGCATAGCATTGTTCCACTGTGAGGCAATTAGACATTTAGGGGTCTATTTACTAAGCCTTGGATGGAGATACAGTGGACAGAGATAAAGTACCAGCCAATCAGCTCCTAACTACCATGTCCCAGGCTGGGTTTGAAACATGACAGTTAGGAGCTGATTGGCTGGTACTTTATCTCCTACAACTTTACCTTCATCCAAGGCTTAGTATATAGACCCCTAAGTCGCGTATAGAATTTTACATGTTTAGTAGAAGGCCTAGAGACCTGTGGGGTGGGCCGGGGCAGTAAAGAACACAGCGGGGAAAATGGAATTTGGACACCAGCTATGGATGCAATAAGTTTGTGGACGCAGTCCCATTAAACACAATTTTAGGGCATGACCACATGATCACCAGCATAAGCCAGAAGATACAGGAAAGGTAGAACACAGGTAGGGACTAAATACCAGCAAAAGAATAATTTAAAAGAGTTGTAATCTACCTCTTTTTGGCTGTTATAGAGATCTGTTTGCTGAATGAATCAGGTAGAATCCAGAGATATGGTGTTGGATTTTCCATTAGGCACGGAGGCACCTGCCTAGGGGCGGCACTTGCTGGGGGGGGGCGGCAAGTAACTGACGGGAGTGGGACAACGGGCAGTAAATTGTGGTCCAGGAGCTGGTAGTGGGCTGAGGTTAGGCATCTGAAATGAAGGGGCAGTGACGTGATGGTGGAGGGGGGAGGGGTGGGGGGTGGAGCTGTGACAATAATGTACCCAGGGACAGCCTTACCCCTAACTCCACCCATGCCGAGATAAGGGGATTACAACACCTAGACCAGACAGGCAAGAGTTCACTGTACATGGACAACATCACTGTCTCCTAAACTAGTGTTTGGTGACTGCACTCATCGAGACCTTTAAAAACTTTGGCCGAGATTCAGTGCCCATTGTCCACTGCACTAAATCCTTGCCCTTCCCCATAAAGCACAACGGGCCAAGTTCAGATGTGGTTAGAGGTGCTAGCACAGCTGCAGTGATAGCGATGTATGGTGATGCAGCAGGAGGCGTCTATTACAAGCAGATGTCTCCTGCTGCAGTACTGATCCGACCTGTGTCCTAGGATGCAGCATCGGATCACTGACTTACCATCGGGCAGCTTGCGGAACTCATGGTGCCGCGCAAGCTACAAGTCGCAGAGGCCAGGAAATCTCTGTCTTACGATGGGGATCCCTGGCCTCTTCCCTCCCCCTACATGCAGTGACATGCCCGTTTTCACAAACAAGGTCATCTCTGCCCCCCTCCGCCCTAGATGACAGCAGACTATTAATCACAGGACCCGTTCATGCACTCGCAAAATGGGCCCTGTGCATATGCAAAGTACTGATAATCGTTACTTTGCAGCATGAGGTGCAAGACCAACCGGACCTGGATTAGGATATAAATCATCAAGATATTTTGCTGGGGAAGTCAAAGTGCTGGGACAAGAGCCTGGCAGAGGTCAAACAAAAGAATGGTCTGTGAAGCTTGTACTTTATTACTGAGAGTAAAGGATTGGAACTGTGCAACAAAATGCTACTTGTTCTGCAGAATATGGAAACGGTGACACCCCCCTTTAGTCACAGTATGCAGAGCAAACAATATTGCACCATTTTAATCTGGGGATACAAAATGAACAGAGCAAAGATGGTACTGATGTACTGGAAGACGTTCAAAAGGTAGCAAATAAATACAGGACATCGCAGCCATGATGTGGGCTTCTTTGTATGCACTTGCATCTCCAAGTCTCCAATAGATAATGCTATAGGCTCTGCAGGCAACTCCATATCTTGCTACATCCTTCTGCGCTTTTGGCTGAAACATCAGAGCTAATGACACAATGAAGTCATCAATACTGTACCAAGGCTTCCTAGTGCCATAATGAAGACTGCAAAAATGCGATTTCCAGCAGACTAAAGCTGTGCGGTTATGTTTGGACGGCCAGGCATGAACAATTTGCCAATATGCCCGACTGCATTGATCATTGGTTGGCCACGTCTAGAAGTGTATGAACTGCGCGGCCGACCATCCGATATTTCCCCTGAATTCAGATATTGGGACAATATACTCTGTAAATTATAAGAGAGTATGGCCACTATATTTGATGGGTTTCAGCTTCTCAGATACAGTGCATCCGGAAAGTATTAACTTTTTCCACATTTTGTTATGTTACAGCCTTATTCCAAAATGGAATAAATTCTTCCCCTCAAAATTCTACACACAATACCCCATAAGGACAACGTGAAAACATTTTTTTTTTTTTTTTGCAAATTTATTAAAAATAAAAAACTAAGAAATCACATGCACATAAGTATTCACAGCCTTTGCCATGAAGCTCAAAATTGAGCTCAGGTGCATCCTGTTTCCACTGATCATCCTTGAAATGTTCCTAAAGCTTAAATGGAGTTTACCTGTGGTAAATTCAGTTTATTACACATGATTTGGAAAGGCACACAGCTATCTATAAAAGGTCCAACACTTGACAGTGCATGTCTGAGCACAAACCAAGCATAAAGTCAAAGGAATTGCCTGTAGACCTCCGAGACAGGATTGTCTCAAGGCACATATCTAGGTAAGGGTACAGAAAAAGATCTGCTGCTTTGAAGGTCACAATGAGCACAGTGGCCTCCATCATCCGTAAATGGAAGAAGTTTGAAACCACCAGGACTCTTCCTAGAGCTGACTGGCTGTCTAAATTGAGCGATTGGGGAAGAAGGGCCCTAGTCAGGGAGGTAACCAAGAACCCGATGGTCACTCTGTCAGAGCTAAAGCATTCCTCTGTGGAGAGAGGAGAACCTTCCAGAAGGACAACCATCTCTGCAGCAATCCACCAATCAGGCCTGTATGGTAGAGTGGCCAGACAAAAGCCACTCCTTAGTAAAAAGCACCTGGCAGCCCACCTGGAGTTTGCCAAAATGCAAGAAAAAAAGGCATTTGTTTCCCCCAGCACCCTGAATGATAACCGTAACCAGATATAAATTCCACATGATAATAGAATTCAGAGATCTTCGTTACACATATTTGCGCAAATGTGTGAATAAGCCCCAAAGCCGCATCAAGGCGTCTCTGTATATTTGGGGTCCCTAGCGCTATATCTAGGTGCAGGGTGTGGCACCCCAAAACACCAGCATAAGCCAGAAAGCCCAGCGTAGCATACCAGTGAAAAAACTATAGTGTTAATTTATTATTATTTATTCTTATCCTTTATTTATATGGCGCCACAAGGGTTCCGCAGCGCCCAATTACAGAATACATAAACAAATAATCAAACAGGAAAACAGCAACTTACAGTTGATGACAGTATAGGACAAGTACAGGGTAAATAAACATAGTTACATCAGCAGATGACACTGGAATAAGTGACAGGTGGCAGAAGACTGCTGGATGTGGTGCAGTTGAAGATTATTAAAGTAAGAAAGGATAAGCACATGAGGGAAGAGGGCCCTGCTCGTGAGAGCTTACATTCTAAAGGGGAGGGGTAGACAGACAGGGGTGACACAGATGGGGTACATAGAGAGCGTAGAACAGAGGGTTAGGATGAGATTTGGCTGGGTTTGGTGAAGAAGTGGGTCTTGAGAGATCGTTTGAAGTTTTGTAGAGAGGTGAAGAGTCTGAGGGGGAGAGGTAGGGAATTCCAAAGAAGTGGTGCAGCACGTGAAAAATCTTGGAGGTAGGAGTGGGAGGAAGTAATCCGTAGGCAGGAGAGTCGGCGTGCATTAGCAGAGCGAAGAGGACGGGTGGGAATGTAAAGGGAGATAAGGTCAGAGATGTAGATGGGAGAGGAGTGGGTGAGGGCTTTGTAAGCGAGTGTGAGAAGCTTGAAATGGATTCTGAAAGGGAAGGGGAGCCAGTGAAGGTCTAGTAAGAGAGGAGAGGTAGACGTAGTGCGTTTGGTGAGGAAGATGAGCCGGGCAGCAGCATTGAGGATAGATTGGAGTGGAGAGAGGTATTTGTCAGGAATGCCAGTCAGGAGCAGATTACAGTAGTCCAGTCTGGAAATGACCAGTGAGTGGATAAGAGTCTTAGTAGCATCCTGGGTCAGAAAGGATCTGATCCTGGAAATATTTTTTAGATGAAAATGGCAGGTTTGTGAGAGGTGCTGAATGTGTGGTTTGAAGGAGAGGGAGGAGTCAAGGATTACTCCAAGACAGCGCACTTGGAGGCTAGAGGAGGTAGTAGTGCCATCAATAGATAATGAGATTGCAGGAGGTGAGGTTATGCGGGAGGGAGGAAAGATGATCAGCTCTGTCTTAGACATGTTAAGTTTAAGAAAGTGCTGGGACATCCAGGAAGAGGTAGCAGAGAGACAGTTGGAGATACGAGTGAGGAGAGCAGGGGAGAGGTCTGGAGAGGAAAGATAGATTTGGGTGTCATCAGCATAGAGATGATATTGGAAACCAAAAGAACTAATGAGCTTACCTAGTGAGGACGTATATAGAGAGAAGAGAAGAGGACCAAGGACAGAACCTTGGGGTACCCATACAGTTAGTGGAAGTGAGGGGGAGGTGGAGTCATGAGAGGAGACAGAGAAAGAACGGTCAGAAAGGTAGGAGGACAGCCAAGAGAGGGCAGTGTCACGCAGACCAATGGAGTAAAGAATTTGCAGTAGGAGAAGATGTTCCACAGTGTCAAAAGCAGCAGAGAGATCAAGTAGAATAAGTATAGAGTAGTGTCCCTTAGATTTAGCAGCATGGAGGTCATTGCATACTTTTGTAAGGGCAGTTTCAGTGGAGTGGAGAGGACGGAAGCCAGACTGGAATGGGTCAAGCAGTGAGTGTGAGGAAAGAAAGGAAGTAAGGCGGTTGTAGACAATACGCTCAAGGAGTTTGGAGGCAAAAGGGAGGAGAGAGATGGGTCGGTAGTTGGAGAGAGTGTTTGGATCAAGTGTAGGTTTTTTAAGAATAGGAGAGATGAGTGCATGCTTGAAGGCAGAGGGGACAGTGCCTGATGAGAGGGACAGATTGAGAAGGTGGGAAAGATGGGAACAAGCAGAAGGAGAGAGGTAGCGGAGGAGGCGGGAGGGGATAGGGTCAAGTGGGGAGGTGGTGAGGGGACAGGAACGAATGAGGGCCATGACTTCCTCTCCAGATGCATGGGAGAAAGATGTCAGAGTAGGTGCGAGGGATGGGGAGGGTTGGTAAGGGATGGGAGAAAGCTGGTTACTGATGGTCTGGTGTGATGTGATGTCCTGACGTATGGAGTCAATTTTGGATGTGAAGTAAGTGGCAAAGTCAAGAGCAGAGAGTGAGGAAGGGAGACGAGGTGGAGGTGGGCAAAGGAGTGAGTTGAGAGTGGCAAAGAGGCGCCGGGGGTTGGAAGACTGGGAGGAGATGAGGTTCTTGAAGTATGACTGTTTAGCAAGAGAAAGGGCAGCACTGAAGGATGAGAGCATAAGTTTGAAATGGAGGAAGTCTGCCTTAGAGCGTGATTTCCTCCAGTGTCGCTCAGCAGTACGTGAGCATTTTTGCAGATATCTGGTGCATCTGGTGTGCCAGGATTGAGGTGTTAATTTGCGAGGGTGAATAGTGGTTGGTGGAGCAACAGAGTCAAGAGCAGAAGTAAGGGATGCATTGTATGTGGAAGTGGCTTGTTCAGGGCATGAGAGAGAGAGAATAGGAGAGAGAAGTGAATCAAACAGGGAGGAAAGGAATGTGGTGTCAATAGCTTCAATGTTACGCTTAGTGATGGTAGCCTTAGGAGGTAGAGATGGGGAAGTCGAGAGAGATAGGTTAAAGGAGAGCAGGTGGTGGTTAGAGAGGGGAAATGGGGAGTTGGAAAAATCAGAAATATCACAGCGGTGAGTGAAGACCAGATCCAGTGAGCTCCCATTCACATGGGAGGGTGAGGAGGTCCACTGGGAGAGACCAAGTGAAGAGGTGAGGTTAAGGAGTTTAGAGGCAGGGGATTGTGTGGGGATGTCAATAGGGATGTTGAAATCGCCTAGGATAATGGAGGGAATGTCAGAAGAGAGGAAGCCAGGAAGCAAAGTTGTCGATTAATTTGGAAGCAGTGCCAGGGGGGCGGTAAATGACAGCTACTCTAAGATGGACTGGTTGGAATACTAATAAATTAGTATTTAGGAAGCCGAAGCTATAGAGAAAGTGATACAAAAATGAAATGCAATTAAAATAGAGAAATAGTGTTAAAAAATTAATAAGTGAAAAGTGTTAATAGAATGTAAAGGTATGCCACACTAAGGCCATCCAGCTCAGCCAGTCCAGAGGCACCACACCTCACACCTCCATTACCCCAATCTGGGTCTAAGATTAACCAGCAAGGAGCCACATGATAATGGCTCCTTACTACAATATGTCTAAGCTAAGAGCTACCTACCTTGGAGCAACCCCATAATGCTCCATGTGGCATGTCAGGGCCTGCACCTCCTCCTAATGCAGGAACCTCTCTGCCACTCACAACAAACAAAAAGCATTTCATTTTTGTATCACTTTCTCTATGGCTTATGCTGGTGTTTTGGGGTGCCACACCCTGCACCTAGATATAGCGCTAGGGACCCCAAATATACAGAGACGCCTTGATGCGGCTTTGGGGCTTATTCACACATTTGCGCAAATATGTGTAACGAAGATCTCTGAATTCTATTATCATGTGGAATTTATATCTGGTTACGGTTATCATTCAGGGTGCTGGGGGAAACAAATGCCTTTTTTTCTTGCTTAGAAATACCCCTCCCTTTCGAGCACCTGAATGATATCACTAAGCTAATTGAGCATCTACCAATATATATATGTTTGTTGTGAGAGGCAGAGAGGTTCCTGCATTAGGAGGAGGTGCAGGCCCTGACATGCCACATGGAGCATTATGGGGTTGCTCCAAGGTAGGTAGCTCTTAGCTTAGACATATTGTAGTAAGGAGCCATTATCATGTGGCTCCTTGCTGGTTAATCTTAGACCCAGATTGGGGTAATGGAGGTGTGAGGTGTGGTGCCTCTGGACTGGCTGAGCTGGATGGCCTTAGTGTGGCATACCTTTACAGTCTATTAACACTTTTCACTTATTAATTTTTTAACACTATTTCTCTATTTTAATTGCATTTCATTTTTGTATCACTTTCTCTATAGCTTCGGCTTTCTAAATACTAATTTATTAACAGTATAGTTTTTTCACTGGTATGCTACGCTGGGCTTTCTGGCTTATGCTGGTGTTTTGGGGTGCCACACCCTGCACCTAGATATAGCGCTAGGCACCCCAAATATACAGAGACGCTTTGATGCGGCTTTGGGGCTTAATTCACACATTTGCGCAAATATGTGTAATGAAGATTTCTGAATTCTATTATCATGTGGAATTTATATCTGGTTACGGTTATCATTCAGGGTGCTGTGGGAAACAAATGCCTTTTTTTCTTGCTAAGAAATACCCCTCCCTTTCGAGCACCTGAATGATATCACTAAGCTAATTGAGCATCTACCAATATATATATGTTTGCCAAAATGCACCTGAAGGACTCTCAGACCATGAGAAACAGAATTCAAAGGAGTGGCTTCAGGACAACTCTGTGAATGTCCTGGAGGGGCCCAGCCAGAGCCCAGACTTGAATCCGATTTAACATCTCTGGAGAGATCTGAAAATGGCTGTGCACTGACGCAGTTTTGCCCAAAGATAGGTGTGCCAAGCTTGTGGCATCATATTCAAAAAGACTTGAGGCTGTAATTGCTGCCAAAGGTGCATCAACAATGTATTGAGCAATAGCATTGATTTCTTAGTTTTTTATTTTTAATAAATTTGCAAATATCTCAAAAAAAAACTTTTTCACATTGTCATTATGGGGTATTGTGTGTAGAATTTTGAGAGAAAAATTTTATTTATTCCATTTTGGAATAAGGCTGTAACATAACAAAATGTGGAAAAAGTAACACTGTAAAATGTATTATCAGTGATCTGACAACATATGCTCAGCATAACCAACAGGAAAAATAGATTGTATGGATGGTAATGGATGGGGCTCTATCCAACAGTATTTTCATGCACTGCACACAGCGTATCAAAAAAGGATACATCTGGTGACAGGAAATCAGATATGTGTAAAACATCTACAGATGGCCATTCCATGTCAAGTGGACAAATTTTGAAGATCGTCTACACCTGACCATCTTCAATTTTGATAAATGCTTACATGGAGGTTGGCATATAGATCAAACTAATTTTTATCTACTCCCACCCTGAGGGTCATAGTCTTACTACTATAGCATATTGTGAACAAAAACGTTCTCAAACTTACTGTAGTTTGATATATATGCCAACCTCCATGTAAAATGTTATCAAAATTGGAGATGGTCAGAAGGGGAGCACTGGTTCACTTGAAACTGAATGACCCAGATGTGCCCTCATACATCATTGCTACATTTGTGCCAAACAGCCCCTCTAGGATTGCCAGGTTCCCATGAGACTCTGCTAAAATCGGGCGTCTTTTTGCGTTTATTTTACAAAAATGTTTCTTAGTCACAGTGCGACTAGGACGCACCGGGAGACGCGGTTTAAGCAAAAAAAATAAAAAAAGATGGCCAACACTAGCAGAGTTGCACGGAACCTGGAGGCTGACTCGTGGTGTATTGAGGCTACATCTATAGCTGGTAAAGTCATTTTAAATGGTACATTTACAGTAGTCCACCTGGAATGGGCTACAGTATAGCATATCACCTCTTCTGCTCACCTTTAATATACTGACATTGCTTTTCTAACTGGACAGAAACATGCTGCAAACAAACAAAATACAGTAGTTTATTGTCTATTAGATTACATTTTAATAAGGACGGCAATGTTGCCCCGCAGATATATTTTCGGTCTCCCAATATAAATGCTGAATTTATTGTACATGTTAATCTTCTGATGTAGGTTTTTGTGGTTAGGTTTATCCTTATTTCACCTCAAAGACTTGTTTAGTCCCTTTCACACATCAGGAAATGCCTGTGCAACCATTTACAAGCTCACTAAAGGAATCACTGGCTGGCTACAGTATGGTTGGCATGTCTAGTCCCCATGTCCCAAGGTGCTAAGTTCTGAGGGATACTGACAAATATTTTCAATTTTAGGTGGAACAGTAATTTTAATCTATGATAAACACTGGCCAGCAATTATCTTTATTCTTGGTGAACAGGGGATGAATAAGGAATGGATATGTTCCAATGAAGCTACTTGTGTGTTCCCAAATATATAGCACAGTGGAATGTAATAAACATGCTGGCACTAAATACACGCACTAAATACACACACACACGCACACACACACACACACACACACACACACACACACACACACACACACACACACACACACACACACACACCAAAATGCAAATAAAACATAAATTGACATATTTTTAGGAAAACTAATTACTAAAGAAGAAAAAAACAAAACAAAACCTACAATACCTGTTGCAAAAGTGTGCAGACCCTTTTATAATGGGGTGGCAGCTGAATTCAGCATTACCTAATCGCAATATGTTCAATGGCAATTAGCATATACAGTACCTGCCAACTATGAAAGTGATTAACCCAAGTAAAGATCAGCAGTTCCTGAACGATTTCCTTGTAGTTTTCTAAATTGCATTCTACTGGGATAGCCATGGTCTGCAAGGAGATGCCACTTTTGAAAGGTACTGTACCAATCAGGAAAAGAGTATGGAACACAGTGAGATCTATCATCAATAAGTGACATGCAGTACCATGTAGGAAAATGTATTACAGTCTGATGAGACCATAGTTGAAACTTTTGGCCTTAATTCGAAAAATGATGTTGCATCCCTACTGTGGAGCATGGTGATCGCAGCATCATACTTTGGGTATCAAATAATCTGATTACATATATTCAAGATTCCCCAAACTGGGATTATATAACAATCCAGCAGAGATAATTCAGCTTCATTATTAAGAGGAACACGAACATTCATGGGATGCCCTCCAGCCTTGGCCTGAGGCAGTGAAATAGCAGCAATGAAACAAATACAAAACATAATATGTAAAGTTTTAAAGCCGACACAGTTACAATGCTTTACATCACATTACTACCATGTCTGTATGCCGTGCTCGACATAAACCTGTCCTCAGCACGAAAACTAGTAGAGCCGGATAATGGAAGAGTGCCTGACCTCCCCCTTCCTGACACCCAGATACACCCTTGATTGAAAGAGGGGTATCCTCTCTTTCGAACAATGTGACCCCATAGTAATTATTTCCTGGTGACCAATAGATAATAGCATGCTATATTAGTGAAACGGTTATGAAACCCAGAATTGGGGGTTCTAATTCCCAGATATCCCCTATCTTGGCATCAATAAATGCTGGGATACTCTTATTTAATGCAGTAGGTTGTCTACAAATAGTATGACTGATTGGGATACCATATTATTCCAAAACATTTTTGTGCTTCAAAAAATGCATTATCAAGTACAGATTTTATTGTAGAATCCTACATCTTTTTGCAGTTTTGCAAATAATGCTGAAGAAAGATGCACAAAGTATTTCTTGTGTTTAAAAAACAAATACACACATTTACTTCTTTATTTTGTCACGTCAATAAAAAAAGCACTTTTTTGGCCATTTTGGGTAGACGTTCTTTGCCGTGTGAGGTGAAATATGCAAACGTATACTATTTTCTGAAATTTCAAAAAAGTCTTCTGAGCAGAAGAAGCTTTGTGTAGAAACTTACATAATAATGACAGATTAAGATGTTGGAATGATACAAGTCTACTCTCTCGGAACGGCAGAGAGGCTCCAGAAAATTGTGTGGCACTCCCAGTCGGCCGGAAAAGTAGGCAAGTCTCCCGGATACGGCCTCCACCGCCAGCAGTGCTGAATTGCGTAATCATAGCCCCGCCCCCTTGCTTTACAATGCTGGTAATCCCTGAAGGGAGCAGCCAGAAAGTCAGTAAGTATGTGTTGGAATGTGACCAGCCCAAAAAGTGCCAATATAGGCTCAGTAGTGAAGACGCTAAGAGGTGAAGTGAAAACAGTTTAATACACCAAAAATTACTTCTGACTTACCTTTAGTACAAACGTATTGTCTTTGTCAGGCATCTCCAATGGCATTGTAGTTCGGACCTCGGTAATTGCAGAGAGTGGAATGCTTACTTTAGGTTTTGAGGTCTGCAAGAGTTAAATTTGGAAATTATTGCCACATAATCCAAATAAATACAACTTTAATTCAGGATCCTTAAAATGGTCATGAAAGAATTTGGGAATATACATTATTTGTGTGTGTGTGTGTGTGTGTGTGTGTGTGTGTGTGTGTGTGTGTGTGTGTGTGTGTGTCAGTAACTACCAGTAACTATTGCTGTAATGTAAGCTGGTTCCATTTTGTTGATATATAGATTTTTTTTCACAGAGATAAAGGAACTGATTCAGAAGTGGCCGCATGCACACGCATCCGAGCTGCACTGCGCATGCGCCCCCATGGTTACCACTCAAAGGGGGAGATTCAAATTATATATCACACCCAATTTCCTTTCTAAAATGATCTCTGTTATCGCTCATATTGCACCCATAATAATCAGCTGTGTAAAGAGTTGAGTGCCTCGCTACTCCGATAATGATACAACGTCCCTGAGGGCAGAAACAGAACGGGTGTGGTAAGGGGTGAAAAGAATTGAATCCCACACAAAGACTGCACACAGAGATGCAAGTGGCTGGATCAATTCTAGCGTCGTCGGTGAGGTACTGCATGCATAGATCAATAGGGGCCATGTGCAATCACCTTCCTACTTCATTTATGCACCTGCCCAAAAATAATTACTTTTCATAGGTTAAGTTAGAGGTTCCCAAACGTCTTGAGTTGTTGGTGATGTGCTGGCAGTTGGTCCACATCTTTTTAGGCCAAATACACATCAGGATGATATCGGAACAAGAAATTGCGCATTTCATCTGATGTGCATGCCCGATTGTGTGTTCCAGCGGGTCATATGCAACGTCTTCTAGTTGGCCGTACTGCACAGTTTAATGAAAGACGTAACGAGAGATCGTTCTGCCATTCATTAAATCGTTTAGTGTCTAAAGGCAATCTGTGATGGTCCAGGGTGAAGGGAAATCGCCTTAACCATCGGAACAATTGCCCATTGTGGGAAATTAAAAGTGTTAAAAATGCCCAATTTGTAGATCCCGACCGTTTTTGATAAGGAGTGAGGAATCAGGATTTTTAAACATGTTTAATATTCCCAAATCCCTGTCCCATCCAGGATTGTCAAATAGCGGTAATAGGTCGCTGATGTATAGGGAACTTAAGTCTTGAGGTGTTGGCGATGGGCTGGCAGTTGGCCCCCTTCTAAAACTTGAGTTGGTAGTGATGTGTTGGCAGTTGACCCCCATCTACACATTTTATTGGATTATTTGGCCAAAATGGCGATACTATATGCAGAGATGCTCTTTTTACACCACAATACAATACCTTTTCCCTCCTTTCAATAAATAATTAAATAAAGCTATCCCTTTTCCCCGCCAATATGTTTCAATATCTTTATTGTAGATATGTTTTTTCCTCTATTCACCTGATGTAGAATTGTATGCTGACATCAGCCGTTAAGAAGTTTATAAAATAATCTAAAATGGGGGGGAATTGAGAAAAAAAAAAAAAAAAAACAACCCTAAACAAATACACACTTATAGGGGTATATTCAATTGATGTCGGATCCGACATTTCAGCATTCAATCCGCACTCAAATCCAACAGGATTTGGCCGTTCCCAACAATGCCAATCTGACTTTATTTTAAATCGGATTGACATTGTTGGAAACGGGGCTAAAACCTGTCAGATTTGGCCGCGAATCCAACAAAACACGTGGATCCGCGGCTATTCCGCAAATCCACGTGCTTACCGACAAGTCAGATTTCCTGACTTGTAGGATAAACGGGAGCTTAATTGAATAGGTCAAATAAATTAAATTGTCGGAAACTCCCATTAATCTGACAAGTCGGGAAATCCGACTTGAATAGACCCCATAGTGATACACCCTTTAAATATGCTCTACCATCTAGGTAAAAAATAACTTTACATCACAGATAAACTCAGATTAAACGGTGTATGTGTAAATTGCTTTATCACATATTCAGTGAAAGCAACTGATTTGCTCCCCCCCCCCCCCCCCCCCCCTTTCCCTTAAGGTTTTTTTTTCCTATTTTTAGTATATTAAATCTACTACTATTTTTAAGGTTCCAATAAACTAAATGTTTACTCTGTTAGGGAGTCAGAGACCTTACTGAAAGAATATATACAGTATTCAGCTGGTAAAAGCCATGCAATCCTCTTAATGGTCTTGGTCTTGTACACAAAGGAAATTAAACAGGTTCTTAGTATTGTAAGTGGCTGTTTTTTCTTTCGCTGTTTCTCCCTTTGTTAAGGTTGCCATTAAAGTTCATAGTACTTCCACCCAAACCAATTATCACGACCGCAAGCATAGTAAACGGCTGAGAGGAGAGCAGCTGATGCCAAAAGAAGGAATTTGAATATTTTAGATATGAATCTATATAAAAAAATAAAAAAAAAAGGGGGAAAGAAAACCATTCATTTAATGGAGGCTATGCCAGTCTTGCTGTGGTATCATTAGCTTTAATTAGCTTTTTTTATATTTTATAGTATTACAACAGCAACATACCATCCAAATAATGAGCTTCAATTTACATTTTTTTCAATGGATCACACACAGAGCATAAAGAATGGACTATGGGGGTCATTCCGATCTGATCGCACGCTGCCGTTTTTCGCAGCGCAGTGATCAGGTCACTACTGCGCATGCACCGCAATGCGCAGGCTCGTTGCACGGGTACAAAGCGGATCGTTGCTGGGCGATGGATTGTACGAAGAATCCATTCGCACAGCCGATCGCAAGAAGATTGACAGGAAGAAGGCGTTTATGGGTGTCAACTGACAATTTTCTGGGAGTGTTTGGAAAAGCGTAGGCGTGTCCAAGCATTTGCAGGGCGGGTGTCTGACGTCAAATTCTGGGACCGGACAGGCTGAAGTGATTGCAGCGGCTGAGTAAGTTCAGACCTACTCAGAAACTGCACAAACTGTTTTTGTACTGCCCGGCTGCACAAGAGCTCGCACACTTGCACAGCTAAAATACACTTCTCTGTGGGTGGTGACTATGCGTTCACACGGCTGCTAAAAACAGCTAGCGAGCGATCAACTCAGAATGACCCCCTATAATGGCTCATTCTGCATTAGATGGAATTTACTAACAAATCGCAAGCATAAGCGCCCTGGAGAAAGTACCCCTTTTCCAGTGAGCTGAAAATGATGGTTTATTGCATGTGAACACGCATCAACCCGGGAGTTTTGTCAGTGGAAATGGCTTAACCCGACCCTGCTGGCGAGCAGTGTATTTCCTGGGAAGGACTCAGGTAAGGCTCCATGTAAACAGGTAACCTGAGACAACCATATTGGGAACTGTTCACAGCATGGGGAGAGCCATTTTCCTGACGCACGGAGATGATGTCATCTCCAAGTACCGGCACTGCACTAGTATGCAGTGTGAACGGTGCCAGTTCAGACCCGGGACTTAGGTTGAAAAGGGGTAATGCTTAGCTCGCAGGACTGGCCTTTAGAAAATGAGAATGAAACGTAAAAGATAAAATGAAAGAATGTTAATATCAATACACACATTTCTGTCACCTTCCCCTTTTAAAGGTTCAAATGGAAATTTGCTTCAGACCAATTTCTAATATCACTGTAATAATGCATCCGTTTCAACTGTCCCAATTTTGTCAGGACAGTCCCACATTTTAGGCACTGTCCCACCATCCCACCCATAGGCCGCACAGGGTGGAAAGTTCTCTCTCTCACCTGCTGCACTACATAACAGACAAGTGGTGAACGGATGCTGCGCACATGTGCATAGCATATAAACAGTAGAGCTTGGGAAGCTCTGAGCATGCCCCCAGCGGGACGCGCAACAGGGGCATGGCCGACTCCCCCTCCAAAGATGTAGGGACATATAGTAATGACAGTACAATGAAGAAATCACATTACTATAATGAGTACACATTAAATGATAATGTGTACCCAGCGAGATCGAGTGACAGACCCAGCGGAGGTGCATACACACTCGCCGATGCCGGCAGCAACGGGGCGACAGCGCAGGGGAAGCCGGGGCCAAGCTGCATTTGGCAGCATGGCATCGCTAGAGACATCCCCTGATTGAGCAGCATGTAAAGAGCAGAAGAGCATATCGCTAGCCATGTAGTGGTTATACATTAGAACAATTTAACCGATTTACCCTAAGGACTAAACGTTGGGGGTCATTCCGAGTTGATCGCTCGCTAGCTAGTTTTATCAGCTGTGCAAACGCTATGCCGCCGCCCACTGGGGAGTGTATTATTGCTTAGCAGAAGTGCAAACGCATGTGCAGCCGAGCTCTACAAAAACAGTTTGTGCAGTTTCAGAGTAGCTCTGAACCTACTCAGCGCTTGCGATCACTTCAGCCTATTAATGTCCGGATTTGGCATCATACACCCGCCCAGCGAATGCCCAGCCACGCCTGCGTTTTTAGAAACACTCCCTGAAAACGGTCAGTTGACACCCAGTAATGCCCCCTTCCTGTCAATCTTCTTGCGGCCACCAGTGCGAAGGAAAACTTTGCTAGAACCTGAGCACAACTACAAAGAGCTTTGTACCCATACGTCGCGTGTGCGCATTGCGGGGCATATGCAGAAATGCTGTTTTTTTCACCTGATCGCTGCTCTGCGAAAATCGGCAGCGAGCGATCAACTCGGAATGACCCCCGTTATCGGGCAAATTGCTAAAATTGTCGGCTAATGTGTACCCAGCTTCAGGGGGGAGGATTCTAAAGCATTCAGACAATCAGAACCAGCAGCCAATTGTCATCAATTCACAATTTGCACCAGGGGTTGAGCATCAGCAAGTGAACTGCCTTCAAACAGGTGAATATGTTTCTTTCTTGGGGTCCCTCTATTTCCAACAGCATGTGCAGCCCCAATAGGCTTCAAAGCTATGGCCCCTAATAGGATAAAGCAATTTGCCGCAGTTTGGACATGCCTGGCCTATAGGCTACTAATTTCCAAAGTTTTTCGGAGAGGGAGCCAGCCCCCAGTGACACATGCAGTGACCAACATGTGCATTGGCTGTCGGGGATCCCGAATCCGGAAGAATTAGAATTGTGATAGCGTTATGCTTTTACACTGCATCCAGGTCTTTGTCAGGATTTGCTCTTATCGGAGTCCGTCTCCTGGCAAGAGCATTTTAATACATGAAAATATAAATTGTGAATGTGGGCAAAAAAATATTTATCAAACCTTCATAAAAAATGCAGCAAGCAATAAAAGTAACAGTAGTTTTAGCTGCCTGTCAACATCTCTTAAATAGACCAGGGGATCTGAACCTCAACCCGCAAGGGGATACCGGCAGTCACATGACCAACAACGGCATCCCGACATTGAGAATGCTGACAGGGGACAGGGTAATTATTTTATGGCGGCTAGGGATAAGACTCTAGGGGTGGCGGCTACGACTACCCCCCTCCTGTAGTGCCTAACCCTAAACCCCCCAACCCCCTAACCCTAACAGTAACTTACCTTCAGGATGTTGGTGTTCCCACGCCGGGATTCCAAGTAGTGTCGGGATTCCGGCATTGGTCACATGACTGCCGGCATCCCGACCGCGAGATGCTAAAAGCATCGCCCCCACAAGTATCCCCAACAGGTCATGTTTTAAGGATATCTGTCTGTAAGCAGGTGGGATAATTTACTGACCCAGCAAAATAGATTAACTCCTCAGTGCATGATTAAAGAAATCCATAAAACATGACCTGTTAGTGGTATTTGAGGACTGGCACTGAGAACGCCTGATATAGACTTCTATCTTTTCAATCTGAATTGATACATCATTTCACAAGCAAAAGTTAAATAAAATATAATAAATGCTTATCAGAAGTCAGCTTAACATCTTCTAACAACAGCATGCAAAACTTTTTGTTATAAACTGAGGAATATGAATTATTAATGGAGCATTGTGTGTAAAGTTCCCGTTTAATTGTAATGTGAAATGAGATAACGGTGAGGCACTTTAAGAAAACACCCATGACTCAAAACTACCAAATCGAGTCAGTGTTATTGAGAAAATCTAAACAGAAGACCAGTTTAGTTCTTTGAAAATACGATTGGATGAATACAACAAAGGTCTCTGGGTAGGACAAAGTAATTTGTTAAAATGTGGCGTCTGATGGTATTTCAGAGCTGGCAGATGGTAAATTAGTTAAATAAATGCAGAACATGAATGAGAGATGACCCCAGATTCCCCAGGGTCCCAGGATACATTTACTGAACACAACTGATGGAACATATTGCAAAGAGGCGGTCATTCACACCCAACAACCTACATACACTTCGGCTAATTACTATGACTAGGTCAAAAATCGTATTTATGTGTTACTAGGCTTCTAAAGTGCATCCACTGCCTTCATAAAGCAGAGACAGTCATTATGTAGGTTATTCTTATCGTCTCTCAAGTATCTCATGCAGGAGTGATGTCATTACTAATTACTGCATTCTCATGAATGTCTGTCATACTATTCAGCCAACAAATTGACTCTACTATGTATAGGTAACAGGTGCAACCTAATATAGTCACATCTCCACCAAACAACTACAATAACTCTAAATACAAACTGCTGACAGGAGGGTGAGAAGATCCCCAGATTAATGCAAAATGATTCCCTACTACAAAGCAAAAAATAAACATTTAGGGCAGGTCTAAAAACTTTTTAAGGTGTATTTGACTAGGGTCTGTGCACTTTGTCATATTACAGGGTAAATGTGTCATTTTTGGGGTTGGCTATAACTTGGGGAAGTTATTTTTTGGCCTATTTAACAAAAAAACCCTTTTGACGAGGCATCAGGTCTGAGGGATAGCAGCTGCGTTGTCGTGAATATGCCAATATGCAGACTGGATGAGTGTTGCGGTAGGGAAAGAGTTCATGATGTGAAGAGGGAAGTAGAGCAGACTATGGAACGAGAGATCCTACAACAGCACAGAGTGTTGCAGAAAAACAAAATGCATCCATAATTCATGGTCTAGTAAAAACAAGTAACTCACACGTAGAGGCTGAATGTAAAGGCTAATCCCCGAAACACCTCAACAAGCAAATTAGCACTGAGTTTAGTGACTATACATTATATTACATAGGTTTCTTCCTCACTTCCACATGTGACATTAAAGTAAAAAAAAAATAACAACATAGTTCTTTTGTAACATCTTGATCTTGATAGACCACATACCGGACCTGCAATAACATGCAAATTATATACAGCATCATGAAACAAATCTCCATGTTCTATTAACACTTGTGCAGATATGCAGCAGCTGAATTCCAAGTCCACCTTGCTTTGCAATAGTGAACATTATGGGGGTAATTCCAAGTTGATCGCAGCAGGAAATTTTTTAGCAGTTGGTCAAAACCATGTGCACTGCAGGGGGGGCAGATATAACATGTGCAGAGAGAGATAGATTTGGGTGGGTTATATTGTTTCTGTGCAGGTTAAATCCTGGCTGCTTTATTTTTACACTGCAATTTAGATTGCAGATTGAACTCACCACACCCAAATCTCTCTCTCTCTGCACATGTTATATCTGCCTCCCCTGCAGTGCACATGGTTTTGACCAACTGCTAAAAAATTTCCTATTGCGATCAACTTGGAATTACCCCCTATATGCCAGGATCCACTAACGAACCACCATGCTCTGCACACCAAGGAGATTATTTTAAATTCAAAGGAATTTTAATTTCTTATTCATGGGTTCTCAGGACCCCAAATAGCTAATGTTTTCCAGGTCTCCTCACGGAATTGCAAGCTCCACCTGTAGATATTTTAAAATGTGTCAGTGAGTAATGAGTACACCTGTGCACCTGCTAGGTGACCTGGGAAACCTGAACTGTTTGGGGTCCTGAGTGCAGAGTTTGAGAACCAAAAACTTGATAGTTCTGTTGTTACAGCAATAGTAGAGGTGAAAAAATTTGGAATCTGTTAAACATAAACATCTACCTACATTTTTCTGCTTACTGTGTTTTAAAAACGCATTATTGAGGCTGCAAAAAGTATAGGCCATTACTTAAAGTGGTGGACATTTAAATGGAGTGAAATGGAAGTGGGAGAAGGATGATTAATGAGAAGCTGCAATGTCCCACTCCACCCCCATTACATAACATCACACAGCCCTGCTTACAGCCGTGGCTGTGAGACTAATCCGAGAGCAGGCTTCAAGGAGGGGTCGGATCTCCTGTTCTGCGCATGTACAGTACTTAGGGATAGTTACCTATGACCTGCTGTGTGTTTTATTATTTTCATAGAGCGCCAAGCATGATAAAAACTAAACTTAATTCATAGCGTTTATCGTATTTCTATTTGACAAGGCAGAACAAATACATGTTTTTATTGTGATAATACGAAGACAAAGATTTCTTACCTTAGGAGGCACATAAAATTCAAGTAGGAATCTTTCTCCCTCCATTTTTACCGCTTTCCTTAAAAGCAAGCGGCATTTTTGCCACTGAGAGCTGCCGACACAGTTTGTATCATCTGCCACCATGTACCTGAGTGTTCCTTCTCTCTGAATGTCAACAACATCTATTTTGGCTGCCTGCATTTTTGACCGTCGTAATTTGTGAGTCCATTTTTCGCGTGGCTCCACTTGTTCCTGGTTACCCGCTGTGCAATGGTCACGCTCTGACCGTCTCGTCTGCCCATTGTCCGTACTAGGCTCCGGAGAAGACTTCCTATGCCACATCTCCTTCATGCCATCCACTACACAAAGACTCATATTTCTCAGTGAGAATCCTTTCTTGAATTTTGGCTTGGCGTTTCCATGGACTGATACATCCTCAGAGCTTCGGGAGTGGCCATAAGATGAAACCTTGTGGGTCCGGGCCTGAGTCCGACTTAAGTATTTATTTGTGACAGGATTATCCATGCTCTCTAATGACTCGGTGGAGGTTTCTTCTTTCCTGGGGACAAAATCCCTGGCTAAAGGCACCTGGCAGTTTTGTAGTCCTACAAAGGGCACAATGTTATATTTTGTTGGAGAATCAGATACATATACCCTGCTAACCTCAAAACTGAAGAAGTCTAAAAAATTGGCAGCAAAATGGTTAGAGAATGATGTTTCCGCCCCAGGAGCATTGTAATGAGGGTTCTCCCTTAGAAACTGGCAGAATTTCTGGGCAAAGTCCACGGCAGCAGCTTGTGCATGAAGCTCACAGAACTCCTTCCAGTCAGGAAGCTGGGAGGAAGAGTCTTGATTAAGTGCATCACCATTCATGGCTGTTCCACTCCACTCCCAGAAATCTGCAAGGAAAGAAGAGAAATGTTCAGCTGACCAATCAGAGAGCTGACAACCTTTATAAGCAAATCTATACCATATATTCTAGACACTCTGCAGCTTCGCAGTTGGCAGTGGCCTCGTCTACTAAAAGTGTTCACAGGTTTCGGATCATATGCCAAGACCTAAGTTTACATTTACTTTTACTCTATAAATCACTTTCACTAGTAATAATTATTTTTTAATTTTTTTTTTGAAGGCTGTCAAGTAAATTTTACGTTTTTTTTTTTTAATACTTCCGAGAGAAAAAAAGCAAAAACAGAAAAACAATGCACTTGTTTTGTTTTAATAATCATAGAAATATATTCACACATTTATTTTACTGCTGGGGTAAATATGGGATTTTAGTACTCACCGTTAAATCCTTTTCTCCGAGTCCATAGGGGATACTGGAGTTGCTATTTACAGTAGGGGGTATAGATGGGGTGCGAGAGTCGGTGCACTTTAAAAATTAATGTGTGTGTGTGTGTGTGTATATGTATATTTGCTGACTCCTCCCCTCTATGCCCCTCCCAACAGACCCAGTTCTAGAAAACTGTGCCCGAAGAGAACGGACAAGACTGGAGAAGTAAGGAGAACAGACAGAACAGGAACGTAAGAACAGAACCGAGAACAGAACAGCTGATACAATCAAGCAACACACAACCAACAGGTCTGCAGGAGGAAGATAGCACCGCGGTGGGCGTACAGTATCCCCTATGGACTCAGAGAAAAGGATTTAATGGTGAGTACTAAAATCACATTTTCTCAGTCATCCATAGGGGCTACTGGAGTTGCTGTTTACAGTGGGGATGTTCCAATCCGGGTGGGAGTGTGCTGAGAACACTGCAAGACCAAACGCCCAAATTAAGAGTCAGGCGTTGCCAAAGTATCAAACCTATAAAACTTAACAAAGGTGTTGCTACCCAACCAGTTAGCAGCATGGCATAACTAAGCGGCGGAAACTCCCCGGGCAGCCGGCCAGGAAGCACCCTCCGAACGGATAGAATGAGCCGTAAAGGAGGTCGGCAGTGGCTTAGACGCCCAAGAATAAGCCTGTTGAATAGTACATTTGAGCCGACGAGCTATAGACGGTTTTGAGGCAGGCCAGCCTGACTTGTTTGCATCAAATAGGATAAACAGGGAGTCCGTATTGCGTAGATCGGCCGACCTCTTTACATAGATACGGAGAGCCCGCACGACGTCCAGAGCCCTGGAGCCAGGGGAAAAGACTAGAACCACCAGAACCACCATAGGCAAGAAGGCCTGCCTAGTGCGTAATTCAGCCCTATTGGCGTGGAAGATGAGGTAAGGAGGTTTGTAGGATAGAGCTCCTAGTTCAGACACCCTTCAAGCCGATGCCATGGCAAGGAGAGTAGCCATTTTCCAGGTGAGATACTTAGAGTCTGCTGTTTCCAATGGTTCGAAAACCGAATACTGGAGGAACTCTAGTACAAGAGCCAAATCCCAAGGAGCAGACAGTGCAGTAAATGGAGGCTGGATACGTAACACCCCCTGCAAAAACATTTGGATGTCCGACAACAAGGCCAACCGTTGTTGGAAGATTGACAAGGCCGAAATCTGAACCTTTAGAGACCCTAACCGTAAGCCAGCATCTAAACCCGTCTGCAGGAACTATAAGACACGACCCAACCGGAAAACTGTGGATGGAGAACCTTTCCGTTCAAACCAGACCACATAAGCTTTCCAAATGCGGTGGTAATGTTTGGAAGTAACCTCCTTCCGGGCGCGTAGCATGGTAGGGATCACTGAGTGTGGAACACCTTTCCGTGCTAGTAATGCCTTTTCAACATCGACGCTGTCAAATGTAGCCACCTTAAGTGTGGATAAACGAAAGGACCTTGCTGAAGATCGTCTTCAAGGGGCAAGGGCCATGGGTCGTCGACAAGAAGATCGTACAGATCGGGGTTACCACGCCGTGCGAGACCAATCCAGAGTGCTGAGAATTGTCAACACACCGTCGTGTTTTATCCGCTTCAGTACTCAAGGGAGCAGAGGGAAGGGAGGAAAGATGTAGATCATCCGGAAAGACCAAGGTGTTGTCAGTGCGTCCACTGCCAATGCGGCCAGATCCTGCATTCGTGAACAATAACGGTTGAGCTTGGTGTTGTTGTGAGACGCCGTCAAATCGATCTCCAGAGTCCCCCACCGAGCTATGATCCTGTTGAACACTTGAGGGTGTAGGCCCCATTCTCCGGAGTCTAGATCCTATCTGCTTAAATAATCCGCCTCCCAATTGTCGACTCCGTGGATGAAGATTGCAGAGATTGCTGAGGCATACTTCTACGCGCATTGCAATATCCTGGTGACTTCCCTCATAGGCGCTCTGCTCTTCATCCCGCCCTGGCAATTGATGTTCGCCACAGCCTGGCGTTGTTCGACTGTACCTGAACCGGGTGACCTCGTAGTAGAGGGAAGGCCTGACATTGAGCATTGAAGACTGCCCTCAGCTCCAAAATGTTGATTGGAAGAGTAGCTTCCTTGGTGGACCAACGACCCCGAAAGTGAGAGCCTTGAGTCACCGCCCCCCAACCCCTGAAGCTTGCGTCTGTGGTCAGGAGGATCCAGCTTCTGGTGCTGAACGACTGACCCGCCAATAAGTGTGTGCTCTGTAACCACCACAGCATAAACAGGCGAGAGTGAGGGGAAAGGCGGATTATATGATGCATATGTAGGTGCGAACCCGTCCATTTGGAGAGCAGATCCAATTGAAAAGGGCGGAAACCGACCGTACTGAATAGCTTTGAAGGAAGCTACCATCTTGCCCAGGAGACGGATGCAGAGATGTATGGAGACTTGACGAGGTTGTAGGACCAATCGCACCACAGTCTGAATCGCCTAGGCCTTGTCCAGGGGTAGGAAGACCCGTTGCGACACAGTGTCAAGGATCATCCCCAGGAACTGTAGTCTTTGTGTGGGTTCTAGTTGAGACTTTTGGAAATTGAGAATCCACCTGTGTTGGATGAGCAAATTCTGAATGAGTGCTATGCTGTGCAGTAGCCGTTACCTGGACGAAGCTTTTATGAGGAGGTCGTCTAGGTAAGGCACCACATTCACACCCCGAAGACGAAGTTGTGACATCATTTCTGCCATGACCTTGGTGAAAACCCTGGGCGCTGACGAGAGTCCAAAGGGAAGGGCCTGGATTGATACTGGTTGTCCTTGAGGGCAAAACGCAGGTATGCCTGATGTGGAGGCCAGATTGGGATGTGGGAGGTAGGCATCCTTGATATCCAAGGAGACAAAAAACTCCTGTTCCTCCAAACCTGCAATTACCGCCCTTAGCGATTCCATCGTGAATCTGAAAACCCGTAGATACGGATTCAGGGATTTCAGATTCAGGATAGGCCTGACCGAGCCGTTCGGCTTGGGCACCACACAAACTGAAATAGAAGCCTTTGTTGCAGTGGTGCAGTGGAGGCACAGTAATCACCACTGCCTGGTCCAGAAGCCTGTGAATGGCCTGTTGCAGAATTACCTAATTTTCTTTCAAAACTGGTAAACCTGAAGTGAAGAATCTGTTTCGGGGGAATGCTTTCGAAATCGATCTTGTAACCCTGCCGAATGAGACCCTTTACCCAGGCGTCTTGGCAAGTGCCCTCCCAGACATGACTGAAGTCCCTGAGACGTTGGGAGGGAAGACAGTCATGCAGTGGGCTTGGCAGCCGCCTTCTGTTCCGTTGGAGCAGTAGCGGCAGTTCGGCGTCCACGTCCTCTGGTACCACGAGAGGCGTGAGATCCACCTCTGGCTGTGCCATGAAAACGTGCGGACCGAAAGGAGGGTCCCGCATAAGTATGGCGAGGAGGTGGGGCTGCAGAGAAGTGGACTTACCTCCTGTAGCTTTAGATATCCACTTATCTAATTCTTCTCCAAAGAGAGCATTGCCTGTGTAAAGGAGACTTTCAACCCCTCTTTTCGATTCAGAATCCGCAGACCACTGTCGGAGCCACAACGCACGGCGTGCCGAAATTGCCAAAGCAGAGATTCTGGAAGCGAGCAGGCTGATCTCTCTGAAGGCCTCACATAGGTACACTACAGATTCCTGGATGTGTTGTGACAAAGTGATTAACTCATCTTGGGGCATATCACTCGGAATGCCTGAAGCGAGTTTTTGTGCCCATGCTTCTATATTAACCCAGCAGCCTACTATCACTGGGTTCAGTGAAGCTCTCGCTGAAGTGTACATATTTTTAAGGGTGTTTTCAAACCTACGGTCAGATGCATCCTTCAGTGAGGTAGCCCCTGGGACCGGAAGAACAATCTACTTCAATAACCTGTATACTGACGGATCCACCGGAGGAGGATTTAACTAACACTTTGTATCGTCTGGAGGGAAAGGAAAAGAAGTAAGAATACGTTTAGGTATCTGAAAATTCTTGTCAGGATGTACCCAGGCCTCTTGAAATTGACAAAGGCCCAAGTAATAAATCCGAGCCGAAGCCGGTTTACGGGCTTTCAACATAGTTTGACTGACCGCCTCAGAGAATTCTTTTGCTCTCAGGAGTGATGCTTCAAGAGCCACGCGTTGAGAAAGTAGAAGAGGACGCTCTATCAAGAGACCCTGCAGGTCTGAGAACCAATGCCGTCTGGGCCACGCTGGAGCAACTAGAAGTAGTATTCCTCCTTCTTGCTTGAACTTCCAAATTACCCTGGGCAGGAGTGACACTGGAGGGAACACGTATGGCAGCCAAAAGTTCCATGGAATTGCCAGTGCATCCACGAATGCTGCTTGAGGATCCCTTGTCCTTGCTCCGAAGACCGGAACCTTGTGATTGTGTCGAGACGCCATCAGGTATACATCTGATGGCCCCACTTGTCCACTAGGAGTTGAAAGACTTCTGGATGAAGACTTCACTCTCCGGCGTGCATGTCCTGACGACTGAGGAAGTCCGCTTCCCAGTTGAGGACTCCCGGAATGAACACTGCCGATATGGCTGGCAGATGGCGTTCCGCCCATTGGAGGATTTCTGACACCTCCAGCATTGCCATGCGGCTTCGAGTGCCGCCTTGATGATTTAAGTACGCCACTGTTGTGTTGTCTGACTGTACTTGAACAGGCCTGTTCTGTATCAGAGGCCCAAGTAATAAAATCAGAGGCCAGTGTCAACGCATTTCCAGAATGTTTATCGTGAGGAGACATTCCTCCCTGTTCCACCGACCCTGGAGAGAGTGTTGTTCCAACACCGCGCCCCAACTGGCGTCCATTGTCAGGAGGACCCGGTTGGAGATCCAGAAGGGACGGACCCAGCTAAACTGTTGATCCTGTAGCCACCAGCTCAGTGACATACGAACCTCTGGAGTCAAGGAGACAATTTGAGACCTGATCCGATGAGGTAAGCTGTCCCACTTGGAAAGGATTAACCTCTGCAGAGGGCGGGAATGAAATTCAGCGTACTCTACCATTTCGAAAGCCGACACCATGAGGCCTAGTACTTGCATCGCCGAGTGTACCGACACCCTCGGGCGAGAGAGGAAGTATCTGATCTTGTCCTGAAGTTTCAGGACCTTCACCGGAGACAGAAACAGTCTTTGGCTGTGTGTGTCCAGCAGCGCCCCCAGGTGCACCATGCTCTGAGCAGGGACCAGCGAGGACTTCTTCCAATTGATGAGCCACCCGTGGACTTGTAGGAATTGGACCGACACCTCCAGTTGATTGAGGAGGACCTCTTGGGAGTTCGCCAGAATCAGCAAGTTGTCCAGATACAGCAGGATCCTGATTCCCTGACGAGGGTGGCAAGACGTCATCACGGCCATGACCTTGGTGAAAATCTGAGGTGCCGTGGCCAGTCCAAACGGCAGAGCCTGGAATTGAAAATGAAGGTTGCCAATAGCAAACTGCAGATATTGCTGATGCGAAATGGCAATAGGTATGTGCAGGTAAGCATCCTGTATGTCCAGGGATACCATATAGTCCTCGGGTTCCATGGCCAGCACAATAGAGCGCGGGGTTTCCATACGGAATTTGGACACTCACAAACTTGTTCAATGATTTGAGGTTGAGGATAGGCCGGAAAGATCCATTTGGTTTCGGAACGACAAACAGGGTCAAACAGTAAGCCCTGCCTCTCTGAGACAGAGGTGCCGGCACTACCTCTCCTGTTTCCAGGAGGGATTGTACAACCAGATGTAGAGCTTGTGCTTTCAACGGATCTGAGGGGATAACCGTTGAACAGAACTGGCGAGGGGGACGTCTCTTGAAAGAGATTGCGTACCCGTGAGAGACAACTTCCCGCACCAAGGCGTCTGAAGTGGTCTTTAACCAGGCCTGGACGAACTGCAGAAGTCGGCCTCCCACCCTGGGGTCCCTCAGGGGGAGGTCCACCCCATCAAGCAGCAAGCTTGTCTTGTTTGGAAGCAGGCTGACGGGAGGCCCAGGATTGTTTAGATTTGGGCTTAGTGGTTTTGGAAGTACGAGCCTGTCTCGGGTACGCCTGACCTTTTGCTTTACCTGGAGGTCGAAAGGAACGAAAAATTGTACTCTTAGCCTTCGGAGCAGAAGGATTAGTACTAGGGAGAAACGCAGTCTTGGCCGTCGCCAAGTCAGTCACAATCTTGTTCAGATCCTCCTCAAATAGTATGTCTCCCTTGAAAGGACGCACCTCCAAGGTCTTTTAGAGTCTAGGTCCACTTTCCAGGACCTCAACCACAGAATCCGGCGAGCCAGGATAGACGTAGTAGATGTCTTGGCCGCCATGACCCCTGCATCAGAGGTCGCCTCCTAAATATAGTGAGAGACTGTGGTAAAATACGACAGATATTGCCTGGCAGTGTCAGAAAAATCCGGAGGCAGCTCATCCTCAATTGCCTGGACCCATGCTTCAATTCCTTTTGCCGCCCAAGAGGCAGCCATAGTGGGTCTATGTACAGCACCGGTAAGAGTGTAAATAGATTTCAGGCATTCCTCCACACGCTTATCTGTTGGTTCCTTCAGTGAGGTGACAGTGGTGACAGGCAGAGTAGAGGGTAACATGAGAGTCCACCGGTGGTGGAGTTTCCCACTTGTTACTCAACTCCGCAGGGATAGGATAACGAGCTAGCATCTTTTTAGACAGGGAAAACTTATTTCCTGGAGATGACCAGGATTCCTGACGTATGTCAAGTAAAAGGTCAGAATGTGGTAAAACTACTTTAGCAACCTTCTGACGTTTGAACTTATCAGGTTTCTTAGACGTAGTGGGGGGCTCAATGTCATCATCAATTTGGAGAATCAGCTTGATAGCCTACACAAGGTAAGGAACATCAACCTGTGTTGTAGATTCCTCATCAGAAGCAACTGTATCAGTGTCTGACGGATCAGTATATTCCCCATCCTCATCGTAAGAATTATCCGAAATCCGAAATATTTGTGGATTGTGAGGAAGAAATGGCCTGCTTAGATGACCCCTTGGCCCCAGAGGGGCATGGGGTTGCCTTTTGTCTAGCCAAAGACTGATTTAATTGCTGTAACTGGGTAGACAGAGTATCCGCCCATGGCGGATTAACTACAGGGACAATATGTGGCTTTAATGGCACAGGAGGTCCCACAGGGGGCGTATAACGTGTTACAAGCGTAGTCAGCATATTTGAAAATGCTGCCCAAGGTGGGTCCTGATTGACCACGGGTGCCGCAGGCGGAGTGGGAGATGTATGACACCCACCATGGCGACAGCACTGCATGATCCAGGAGCGTCCGTGGATGTCCCGTCCTGTGTAGCAGACATTGTATGGGATGTAGCCTTAGGGCGTAACAGTACAATATAGCCAGACAAACAGGAAAGCAGCAAATAATCCCCTGTGTTATGTGACAGTAAACACAGAGCACAAACAGAGGATTTAAGCGGTGTGGGGTGACCGAAAAAACACAGTGAGAAATACAAAACAGTATACCCTGTGTAGCACTATATATTATATGAGACCCTGGTGCACCTAGCCCCCAGGGTACAGAATATAGTGATAGCAAAACGTGTGATACACAAGAATAGAATCCACACAGCTACAGGCACACTCAGTCACAGGTACAATGCAGGAATTATTACATACAAACAATAAAACTGCACTGGACTAGTAAATTACATATAGCAATGTATGTATACAGATATAAGAATGCACAGTAAACAGTGGATGTATATCACAGAATACTTGTACTAAATATTCAGATAGCAGTACATTTGTTCTTAATGAACACTGTCTAAAATGACATGTAGAATACTTAAGTGTCTGTAAATGCACAGCACTGATGATACAGGCGGCTTTACAGAGGAGACGGTGCCCAGCAGTCCTGGAGATCAGCCCAGCTATGTAATGGCGCCAAAATCTCTGTCAGGGAGTGAAGGAGAGAGAACTGCAGCTCCAGGGCGGGAACACCAGCAGTGGATGGCACCCGGAGCTGGGGGAGGGGCTACAGGTCAAGCGCCTTATCCCCTATGCTGGTCCTCACCACCGGGTACTATAGAGGCTTATTATAATGGATTTTTTTATTTTTAAGAATGTCTGTTTACCAAAATAAATGGAAATATTAAACACACAGTATAAATATAATTGTAGATAGCTGAATACCCGTGCTTCACTACGGGCTGAGGATGGTCAATTAGAATGATAGTTGTTCGTTAATTTACGTTGGTTGGAGATCTAGTATATAGGCATATCTTGCTTCCCTGACGCACTTTGTGCAGTGGCCGGACCCCTTTTTGGTCCCCCAAGGGACCCTGCTCTTCCCACTATACAACTCTCAGTCTGTGGCTTCCTGCTGCCTCCATTCCCCTTCCCACATCATGTGCCCCTGTGAAATTATCGATTTATTTACAGTTTTTTATATAGCGCAGCACATTATGTATTTCCTGATATACTCTGTGCTGCTGGGGGACGGTGCTACTTCCACTATATAACCCTCAGTGTGTGGGTTCGTGCTACCTCCATTCCCCTCCTCACATCATGTCACTGGGCCTGTCACATGCAGCCCTGTTATCACTGACATATCATGCATGTCCTGATATAGTGTGTGCTGCTGGCCCACCCCTAGGGGTACAAGTGGTGTGTTACCCCCACAGTGTTTGTTCCCAGAGTGTAAGTCATATGTGTAGCAAGTTTGGTGTAAATTGCTCCAGGCATTCCAGAGTTATGCTGTCTGCTGAAAAACTCTGTGCTGCTGCCTCGCCCCTAGGGGTGCTAGGGGTGTCTTACAATCTGGGAACAAACACTGTGGGGGTTAGACACCCCTAGCACCCCTAGGGGTGGGACAGCAGCACAGAGTATTTCAGAACACAGCATAACTCCCGAATGCCTGGACCAATTTACAACAAACTTGGTACACATATGACTTACAATCTGGGAACAAACAATGTGGGGGGTAAGTCATATGTGTACCAAGTTTGTTGTAAATTAGTCCAGGCATTCGGGAGTTATGCTGTGTTCTGAAATACTCTGTGCTGCTGTCCCACCCCTAGGGGTGCTAGGAGTGTCTAACCCCCACAGAGTTTGTTCCCAAATTGTAAGTCAGATGTGCACCAAGTTTGGTGTAAATTGCACCAGGCCTTCCACAGTTATGCTGTCTGCTGACATACTCTGTGCTGCTGTCCCACCCCTAGGGGTGCTAGGGGTGTCTGACCTCCACAGTGTTTGTTTCCAGAGTGTTAAGGGCCCCATACACTAGAACGATAATGCCCAATTTCATCCAAATTCGGGCATTCGGGTCGATATATCGGGTGAAATCGGGCATTTTGGATCCGATGCATTTCCGATTCGATGACGATAATGCCCAATTTCATCCAAATTCGGGCATTCGGGACGATATATCAGGTGAAATCGGGCATTTTGGATCCGATGCATTTCCGATCCGATGCGCGTTCCCGTGAAGGTTGGATCGACTCCCCTAGATCGTTAGTGCTGCACTTGTGGTATATCGGTTACCGCAGGCATGGCTGGGTTCGCATACGATATATCGCATGCAAAATGTACCAAATCGTATGGAACCATATGGAACCACTCCCGGGTGTCAGGTCCGGGTGTTTTTGTGAATCCGTTAACCCGGGACCAACCACAGGTGTAGGTGCTGGGCTATGAAGAAAGCAGGGAGGACGAAGAAAGTTCCGATTCATATATTTATTCAAAATAACAATTCAGTAAAGAGTTAACTGACAAGTTGTTAATCATCATATTATACTGAAGTATTGCAGGAATAATATGCAAGAGAAAACTCAAAAATACATAAAAGAAATGTTCATGGAAACATATGCAAAACAAGCTGATGAATAAATGTTGGATTGTCCAAATATAAACGAGCTTTGATGCTGAACTGCAGAATATGATTAACTGGATAATGCAGACATGAAGAGATAACTGTAAGGATTTGCAATGGAGTTTTGAGAGTTAACTGAGAGACTGTGAAGAATTATCCTTGTTATGACAACATAGCAAATATAAACAAGCTTTGATGCTGAACTGCAGAATGTTATTAACTGGATAATGCAGACATGAAGAGATAACTGTAAGGATTTGCAATGGAGTTTTGAGAGTTAACTGAGAGACTGAAGAATTATCCTTGTTATGACAACATAGCAAATATAAACAAGCTTTGATGCTGAACTGCAGATTGTGTTTAACTGGTTAATGCAGACATGGAGAATTAACTGTAAGAATTGGCAATGGAGCTTTGAGAGTTAACTGAGAGACTGATGAATTATCCTTGTAATGACAACATAGCAAATAAAAGTACTGAATTGGGTTACTTGCGGGTTCCGGAGATCACTGTGAAACTGTAGTAGAAGACAAGGTGATGAATGGGTTAAATGCAGAGTTGAACAAACGAACAGCTGAGAGAAACAGAATCCTCCAGACTTTGAATGATAGGCAGACTGACAAGGTAACCTCATGCAGGACACTGGGAATCCAACTATTTCCAATAGGAGTGCAATTAACTGACAGCACAGCGGAGAGCCGGTGGATCTTTCAGCAGTGAAGGCTGCAGACGGACCTCTGGGAACGGAGGCGATATCTGGACCACGGGAATCACACAGGAATGCACGGAGAGAGCTCAGAGCTAGAGCACAGCTTTGATACAACAAAGCACTGGCCCAGAGTAACATAATCCCAGCCTACTTAAAGGCAGCACAAGCACGGGATTGGCTTACACCTGCCCACAGGTGTTTTCACAAGTGCTCTGTATTAGCTATTTGGTCTCCAACATGGCCACCTCCTATACAGCAGACACACCGCAGTGCCTTAGGCCATTTGGTCCCCGCACTCACAGTTCCCAGACTCTGCATTACCTGTGCCATTGATCACGCCGTGTCCCCACACGGGCGCACAGCACCGCGAGCAACCGCACTGGCAATGGATGAACCCCAGAACCCGCAGAGGTAAGAGACCGGTTCGTGACACCGGGAAGCTCCTGGGAGAGTTCAAAGGAAATCGCCTGCGACTTCAGTCTCAGACATATCGTTGTAGTGTATGGGGCCCTTAAGTCATATGTGTACCAAGTTTGTTGTAAATTGCTGCAGGCATTCCACAGTTTTGCTGACTGCTGACATACTCTGTGCTGCTGTCCCACCCCTAGGGGTGCTAGGGGTGACTGACCCCCACAGTGTTTGTTTCCAGAGTGTAAAGGGGGGTACACACGGAGAGATCCGTGCTTAAAATCTAAGCAATCTTGCTAGATTGCTTAGATTTTAAGCACGGATCTGCCGTGTGTATGCCCTCCAGCGATAGCGATGCGCGGTCCCGCGCATCGCTATCGCCGGTGCTAGATTGAGCCTGCATGCAGGATCAATCTAGCGGGTCGCTCACTTCACCGTTGTGTGAAGTGAGCGGCCCCCCGTCGGCTTTCCCCCTCGCTCAGCACATCGCGCTGTGCTGAGCGGGGTGAGAGATGTGTGCTGAGCGGTCTGTGTTAAGATCGCTCAGCACACATCTCTCCCGTGAGTACCCCCCTTAAGTCATATGTGTACCAAGTTTGTTGTAAATTGCTGCAGGCATTCCAGAGTTATGCTGTCTGCTGAAATACTCAGTGCTGCTGCCTCACCCCTAGGGTTGCTAGGGGTGTCTTCCACCCCACAGTGTTTGTTGCCAGATTGTAAGGCAGATGTGTACCAATTTCTGAGTACATTGCTCCAGAAATTCCGGAGTTATGCTGTCTCCTGATATACTCTGTGCTGCTGTCTCCCCCCCCCCCATGGGTGCTAGGGATTTCTAATTGTTTTAGTTGGCTCGGACGTGTTTTAATACTCTCTTATGTAAAACTTCACGATCTTCGCTTGTAAACTGTATATTCGTATAGAAAGACAGAAGGACAAATTTTCGCTTTTGTATAGTAGATATATATGTATTAGTTAAAGCATATATATAATTATATATATTAAGGCTCTGGATGGTGTGCTGCAGCTGAAGTGGCTTAATCTGCTGTGGACACTGACACCATAATTAAATACCATCACGTTTTCAAACTAATCACTGTGATTCTCTTAAACATCTTAGTGATATTTGGTGGACCCCTTTCTTTGAAAGTAAAGCATTCATAACCAAGAACCAGAAATAACGACACTGAGACTTGAATTTTGGCAGAAAATTGTTAGCTATTTATTTGTCCCTAACCATTAGGAAACCTGTAAATAAAGAGATTAATTTAATATGCCGCTCCAGCTGGCATATGGTGGCGGCCCAAAAGAACGGCTCAATTAATCTAAATTAACCTTAAATAACTTAACCCTATAAATTTACTAAAAACTTACCATAAACCGGTAATAGGTGACAACTCAACCCCCACAGTGACTACCCACCGCTCCTGGGTGCCCTGCCGCTGCCTTCCCGGACGGGTGGTCAAGCGGCCATAAGTCGATGGAGGTGAGTGCACCTAAACCACAACAAACTGTAAAACACTACAGTTTTCTCTACAATACCAAACTGCCGTTCTTTTCCGCCAACAGCGAAAGACTCATCCCCAACAGTCTTTCGCGCCGCCACCATAAACCTACCCTAACTCCTGCAAAGCGAAACCTAGATCCTCCAGAAAAAACATCATCCCCTCATTGGATAGATGTACTCCATCGCGCCGGAAAAGGTGGCTGTCTCTGAAACGTATCCTCGGGTGGCGAACCACCCTCCCACCGTGGGACAGCACCCACTTTGCCACCGCTCCGTTCACCTTTTTCCGGGCCTCATCAATCTGGCGACCATCCGCCACACCCCTCCAACACAATCTCGGCACCATCATGGAAAAAACCAACACACAATTGGTCCATGCCGCGGTCACACTTGCCAGATCCTGTATCATGGCCCACCGCAGATCCAAGGATGTCCTCTTCCCCAAGTCGTTGCCACCTAGATGGACAACCAACACCTTAGGGACCCCATGCTTGCTGGCCTGACTCACTAACCTACTCCTCAGCTCGCCCCACATCATTCCTCGCCAGCCAAGCCATCTGACACCCTGTACTCCAAGCAATGCCTGAGACCCTTCCGAGGCCACAAACCTGGCCGCCCAATAAATATAAGAGTGGCCAACCACCCAAATGGTCAAATTGTCGTCAAACCATCCTGAAGGGAAAAAGAGGGGTAGAATTGATTACTAAGAGGCTTATTATTTGTTTATACTGAAGGATCTGCCAAAAAAGAAAACTTTAGATCTCGCTATTGTAGCAGTCACGGCCTAGCCGACTGCACCATGTTTCATAGCCAATTTAAGAGCGCAATTAAAGACACAAAGGGGGAAAGATCAAATAAAACAAACAAAATAAAAACAGGGGGGGGGGGGGGGGAGGGGGGGGTATAAAATGGGAAACACATGTAATAACTCAGCTGGAGGTGAAACGTAAAGACCTGCTGAGGGACTCTGATTAGACCAAATTAGCCGAATTGTAGATTAGAATTCAGTCCGTCAAGTCAGGCAAAAAATCGCAAATAACTCCAGACCCCCGCTGCCGACTCATGCCAGCAACGGCGAGTAGCTAATCCCTGAGTAGGATAAAACGAAACAAAAGGGGGTAACATCAACAGACGCACAACACCATAAATTCACAGAACTGCAACAACATAATACATTGCAACTTTAAACAACGCACCAAGCGCAAACCGCCCGCTCATGTGACGGGGCGAATATATCGTCTATAACTTGACGACTTCCATCGCCCCACCGCCTGTATTTCAGTTCTGGAGCAACCCGCCACAGCAGCCGATGTCGCTGCGCCTATGCGAAAGGAATGGGTACCGAAAGCAGTGGGTGGGAGGCCCAAGCCCGCCAAACAGCGACTCAGCATCCATCGAAACTGATATTTCGTGACTGGCAGCCCATCATAATGCAACAGCCAAGACCCCTCTTTAACGGGTCGCACCACCACGTATTGCCTTGCCAGCCCCACCGGGCAAACGCTCTCCTCTAGCGCTGGAACCATTGTAACCCAGCGCCCTCTCCCCACTTGATCCGTCTTGGATCGTCGCAACCTGCACAGCAAGGACCTCTCACACACTACTACGTCTCCGACCAGCATGCGCGAATCTGCTCTCTTGGAAGGCGCTACCAACTCAGAAACTCGAAAGGCCCCGTGGTAAGCCATTGAGAACGCCAAACTAAACAAAAGCGTCTCAAACCTGGACGACGCGACTCGCCCTACTGCCTCGATGACGGCCGGCAACAACGCCGCATCGATGGGCCGCCTCCTATCCGGTGGCGACGGCGCGACTCGCGCCCACCCTTTCATTGCCTTCCGCAGAACCTCGCTTTTTGTTACGTCAGGGACGCCTCGCAGCTTGCAGAAAAATGATATGCCTGCCAAATACCGCGAAACCACTGCTCGTGACCTACCGGAGACGTACAGCTCCCACATAAACGAAAGCATCAGCCTATGCCTGCTCTTACCTTGATGCTGACGCCCCTGTACAAACTCCTCCCATTCACTCCAAGCTTGTCCGTACACCTTGAGCGTGGCCGGCGCGATTGACCGCAACGCTAGACCCTCCAGTCCGGCCCGATCACCTGCCAAACATAACCAGGACAGTGAAAACCTTGCTCTTCAGCCTCAGGTGCCAAATCCCAAAATCTCTCCCACTGTCCACGCGACAACGCGTCTGCGATTCCGTTTTCTAAACCGGGCACGTGCTGCGCTCGGAACCATAGGTTCCTACGTAAGCATGTCAAAAGCAATTGCCCAAGTACCCGCAGTACCACTAGCGATTTCGCCCTCTGGTTATTTATCGCATGCACCACGCCCAGATTATCGCACCTGAACACTATGCTGCGGTTAGCTAACCGATCGCCCCAAACTTCCAACGCTACCATAATGGGAAAAAGCTCCAGCAGCACCAGATCTCTTGTAAGACCCTCGCTATGCCAATTTGCCGGCCAAGATGCCGCGCACCACGATCCCTCCAGAAAACAACCGAATCCAGAGGCACCTGCAGCATCAGTAAAAAGCTGCAAACTCTCGCTGTCAACGGCTGGCGCTTGCCATATTCTCACCCCGTTAAAATCCTCCAGGAACGAAGCCCAGACGGCCAAATCCCTTTTTAATTCCGAGGACAATCGGACGAAATGATGCGGCCTGGCACACCCCGCTGTTGCCCTTTCGAGCTTCCGGCAGAAAACCCTGCCCATCGGTATTACCCGACAAGCAAAATTCAACATGCCCAGCAAAGACTGCGCCTGCCGCAGCGTGACTTTACGCGAGCCGCTGAAACGGCAAATAGTTTCGCGGAGCTTTGACACTTTGTCCTGGGGCAGGCGACACTCTCCCGCCACGGTGTCAATTTCAATCCCCAAAAATGAAAGACAGGAGGCCGGACCCTCCGTTTTATCCCTGGCTACCGGGACACCGAAGTGGTAAAAAAGGGCTCGTGTGCTAAACAGCAAATCGCCGCATCTTGTGCCAGTAGCCGGCCCCGCACACAGGAAATCATCGAGGTAATGTGCAATCCCGTGACCGCCTGACGCAGACTCCACGCACCAATGAAGAAAAGTGCTAAAGCGCTCGAAAAACGCGCACGAAACGGAACATCCCATCGGCAGACATTTGTCGATTAAATACTCCGCCCCAATCCGAAAACCCATAAAGCGAAATGAGTCCGGATGCAATGGCATTAATCTAAAGGCTGACTCAACATCAATCTTAGCCATGAGGGCCCCGCTCCCGTAGCTGCGGACCATCTCTAGCGCCTCGTCAAATGACTGATACACCACCGAGCAATGAGCCGGTGGTATTGCGTCGTTGACCGATGCCCCTGGCGGGTAAGAAAGATGCTGAATGAGCCGAAAAGCGCCCGGAGTCTTCTTTGGTACTACCCCGACCGGGGAGATGACCAAGTCATCCACCGGGGGTGACTTAAACGGCCCTTCCATCCTGCCCAACCTGACCTCCTTATCCACTTTCTCCCGTAACACAGTCGGCAAGGCTCGGGCGGACTGAAGGTTCCTGTGCGCGCGCACTGACACTTCGCTTGCAACAGGCAAGCGAAAACCAAACTTAAAACCTTCTAACAAAAACTTTGCATCCCTTTTATTGGGATACAGACCCAACCATTTACCCATAGTTTCCAACTTAACTGGCGTTGGTGCTCTGCTGAGCGGTCCCGCTCGCGGCCTGCTTAGGGTAGGGTTGTTTCCCCCGATTGCCTTGTCGTCCCCCTTTGAAACAAGAGGAGGCTGGGTGGGTTCCACCGCACTGCTGGCAAGAGTGGCGAAAACGACACTGTTTGCCAAATGAACATGTTCCGCTGTTAAAAGCGAAGCATTTCCCCCGAGGGGCAGGCCGCCCGCCCATGCGAACGGCCAACCCGCCTGTCTTGGTAAATCCCCCGTCCGCGCCCGTTCCCTGCGCTGACGACCCCCCGCGGCGCCCACCCGTTCCCTGCTTCTGGGTCTCTTCCTCCCGCTGGGATGCCCGGGTCACTTTGAGCCAGACCTCCACGTCTTTGAACCCAAAGTCCATAACCCGTAACCCGTCCTGCTTCTCCCGAAACTCTTGGTCATATCTCCGCCATTCCGAGCCCGAGGATGTGCGCTGCATGTCGTGCACGAGATGAAGGTACCGGATGATATTCATGTGTTCCTCCGGCCTGTCCTCCAAATAGCAAGCCGCAAACACCCAAAAACCGGCCAGCCAGTTATCAAAAGACCTGAAAGCTTCTGCCCCCATGCCCTTCGTAGCGGCCGCCGCTTTGTAATCCTTCTTCATGGCCTTAGTCAAACCGAATAAGTCCACAAAGTCACCCCTACGTATCTTTTTGCGGCAGCTGTCTCGCAGCCCCCGCATAACTGCGGTGTACTCGCAGCGCACTACCCCCGGAAGGTCTCGCCTCTTCTTTGCCCTACGCTCCTCTTCACTAATTCGCCTGCGCCGCTTCCGCCTTTTCTGCTGTTTTGCTGCCCTTTTGGCAAGTTTCTCGGCCTCCTTCCTTGCCCTAGCAGTACTATCAGCGTCGGACGCTTGCGACGCCAAAGAGGAGGATGAGGAGGAGGACGAAGAGCTACGCGAACTCGAGCTTGCGGTGGAAATTGAAATAGACTGTACCAACTCACCGGATGCCGTCGACCTCTCCGACCCGGATTGTTCGTCGGCTTCATTCCAATCGTCATCAACCGCGAAGTCTGCCGAATCCCTTTCACCTGGTTCCTCTGTGGAAGACAAAACAAAAGAGGGCCCGGCCCGCGCCTGCGGCGCACGCCGGGCACCCCGAGTGGAATGCGCCGTGGCCGTGTTCCCCTGCCGCTCACTGTCTGATCCTAGCTCCAGCTCCGCCGCGGCAGCCCCCAGCTCTCGGCAGGCTCGTGCCACTCGCTGCGCCGCTGATGCCCTGCCATTGCCTGACCCCCTGCGTCCCGCAGCGTGGCCGAAATCCGCCTTTGCCCTAGGGGAGGCCACTGCAGCTAATGGCCCCAGAGCCTCCACCACCGTGGCCAGCGCCGACGCTATGGCCCCAGGAGTATCCCATGCGGCGCGACCCCCGGAAACATCGCCCGACGGACGACCGGTCCTAGGTTGGGCGCGAGCCCGTGCCCACCGACCGCCCGACGCACCCCGGGGATCCTGCCCCTCATGCTCTAACCCGAAGGCAAGAGCCCCCCGGCCGGCCCAGTCGCTCTCCCTTTCCGATCCTTCCCCTTCCCTATCCAGGGAAGGAGAAGAATCCCCTGGTCCTGGGGAGGACCCGCTGTCGCGCGCAGCGGCCCGGGCCGCGGCCCTGCGGCCGCTGACCCATTCTCTGTCTCCCCTCCTGCCGCGGGACCCGGTGCGTCCTGCGACGGTCCCAGGGACCTGCTGCCTCCCCGCGCGTGCTCCCCCGCGTGTCACCTGACCCGCGGAGAGTGCACCCGCATGCTGCTGGCGGCCATCTCTTGCTGCCCCTGCTGTGCCCCCATCACTCTTTGCCCTGTCCATGCGCCCAGCGCTGCCTCCCCGAGGCACACGCTGCACCCCCCTAAAACTGTCTCTCCCCCTGCCGAACTCCGGCATCCGGGGAGAAGAAGAAGGTGGCCTGTGCAATGCTGGCGCCGCTGCGCGCGCCCGTGCGCGGCCAGCGGCGTCCGGAGCGAGCGTGGGCGCGCGCGCACCTCGTGCGCGCGCCCCACGTCCTCCCGCCAACGGCCTCCCGGACTGCTCCTCCACTTCGGCCGCCGCGCGAGGCTCCTGTATAGTCCCCGCGCGGCGACCGCCAGCTCCCTCAACCATCCTCTCCCCCCGCCCGTCCCGAACAGCCGACCGCGGCGAGGCAGGAGAGACCGTGTCTGACCCACTCGGGCGCCCCCCGCGGCGCGCACGCGGGCGCCCGCAATGATCCCGGGCTCGGCGGCTCCCGGCGGGGACGGCCGCCGCCCGCTGACACTCGAGCGGCCTGCAGGGACCCCTGGTCCCCCACGCCGCCCTCGTCTGGCCGGAGTGCCCGACTCGGCACCCGGCGGCGAGTCCGCCCGGGCCCCGCCAGCGCTGCCTGTGGGCGCATTTGAGGAGGCCCTAAGGGCCGGAGCCCCGTCCCCTACGCCGCCCACCGCCGCCTCAGGGCCCGCTCGGCCGTCCGACCCACGGTACCGAGCCGGGGCCCTCAGCACGCGCTGGGGACGAGCGGACATCTCAGCAGACAAAAAACAATACCGGGAGGGTCAAGTAAATTCAAATGGTAAGGGGATACTGTAGAGGAGAGCACCAAGAGTGGGTCAGCCCATATACTATAGACACAGCAAGATTCAGCAATAAAACAAGATTTGCTGGCACTGCAGCACTCACCAAACCAAATCACCAAGAGACTTAAGATGGCTTCACCTTCCCTATATGTATCAAGCCCTCCCCCTAAAGAAGGCTGTACTTTCCTCACAGCTAGGTCCACCCCTCCCCAGATGTTTAACTCTTTTCTCTCCTATGCAGTCAATACTCTCTCCTTTCTGCAGGAATGGCAGAAATGCCCCACATGAAATGTCATAAACAATGAAATGACTAGAACATAGGAAAGCACATTGCTTTCTCTCTGTATACTAATATACTGTTGACGGTGCCCTTGGAACAATTCAATCTTCTTTCTACACATAATAGTAAGAATGATTGTGTTAATTGGCTCTAAAAATAATTGCTGCAACGTGTATGGTGTGAACTGAACTGCTGAAGCAATAATAAGAAAAAGACATTTCTTCCAGCTTTGGGCAACCTATTTGAATCACATTCAATTTAATAGCTGTAAATATCAGCCGAATGACCTGGCGCGCTGGCACAGAAAACACTGTCAGGAACTGTTTATCTCAACTACTAAACATATTCACAGCTCCCAAGATGCAGTGGACAAAACATGTCTTTGCAAAATATTGTGCATGGCTGCAAACAGGTCTCCATAGACCCTCACATTAAAATAAGCAGAAAACAACTTATTTACTCAAAGTGTAGTGATCAAAAAATATCTTTACGCCAACAGGCGGTTTAACCAATAACTCCCTCCAATATCCTTTATAACAATAATCCAGAAAGAACCACGCAGAGATCGTGACTGGCGCTAAGAGGTCACAGCTATTATTAATAACTTGAAAATATCAGGCAACGTGGTAAGAAAGCAGGACATCCCCTTGACAACAGTCAATTCAATTCTACTAAGCCAATTGGGTGTAGAGCCCACCCCCACAGCAGCTAGACTGAGGTGAATCATACCTGCTTAACTGGCTCAGTACTCTTCCTTTCATAAAGTAGCAAACTAAGGGCTCTATTTACTAAGCCTTGGATGGAGATAAAGTGGACGGAGATAAAGTATCAGCAAATCAGCTCCTAACTGACTTGTCACAGGCTGTGTTTGAAAAATGACAGTTAGTAGCGGATTGGCTGGTACTTTATCTCTGTTGACTTTATCTCCATCCAAGGTTTAGTAAATAGACCCCTTAGTCCCCCATGAGGTAATTACTGACTTGTCATATCAAAAGGGTGGAGTTCCCCATCCACACTTGCATCTAAAGCTCACCTAAAAACACAGTTTCTGCAACGAAAATTTGGCACTTACATGCCCTCAGGCTCAAAATAAGCCCTCCGTTACTTTTAGCATAACAGTAATACATACTAGATCAGTGGTTCTCAAGCGCAGTTCTCAGAACCACATACGTCACGTTTTCCAGGTCACCCAGCAGCTGCACTGTGTATCACCCCAACTGTCACATTTTAAACATCAACAGGTGACCTGGAAAACATGAACTGTGTGGGGTCCTGAGGACTGAGTTTGAGAACCTGTGTACTATATTTTAGTATTTATAAAGTTTCATTAAACATATTAGCTATCTTTTTGCAAATCAGTGACTGTAGAATGTGAGAGTGACTAGTCGACTCCACACTACTTCATTCACTAGTCAAATTGTCTACCCCTCTGCTACCAACTCAAGCAGTAGGTACATTGCAGGCAAAGGATGCATGAGTAAATCACAAGGGCCATATATGGCCCTGCTGATGAAATTCCCTATTTGATCTCTGTATTTGCCATCTTAGAAAGGTGATAACAGAAGAAAAGAATAAAAAAAAAAAATTCTTATTAATTATTATTATTATTATTTAGTGGTCGGCAACGATTAAAATTTCTAATCGCGATTAAATCGCATGATTTTCTCAGATTAATCGCATTGTTGTGCGCAAGTTTTAATAATGAATTCAAAAGTAGTGTATTGCGCTCCTGATTGGCTGCCAGTCCTCGAGTTCAGATTGGCTCGCTGGCGGCCAGCAATACACTTGAAATGGCACCGGCACTGTCACGGTCTCCCGCAGCTAACTACTGTATGCACCAACAGCTGGGAGGACGAAGAGAGCTGATTACAACTGCACAGTGCTAGGGGGGGGTGATCGCCACAATCACCCTCCGCCAGGGCTGCCATCAGAAATGAAGGGGCCCGGGACTGACAAATGAGGCAGGGCCCCCCTCCCCTCGCAAACGCTGCCCCATTCCTCCCCCCTGCATTCTACAAAACTTACATTTTGAGGGGGCCCGGGAGGCAGCAGCAAAGATCGGGACAGGGCCAGCTGCCTGCGAACCGCCAGGCAGCCACGGCATGGAAGAACAGAGCCGCAACGCTATTATTAGTACAGAGCCTGCCGTGAGCCAATCGGAGGTCACGGGCCGGCTGATTGGCTGCTGGTCCATGACCTCCGATTGGCTCACGGACGGCATTGTAGTTAGAATAGCGCCGCGGCTTAGCATCTGTCCTTCCAAGGCAGCTGCCGGTGCGCAGCGTTTAAATAATTGTCGTCGTTAATTAGTTAATGCGTTAACGCGATATTAACGCGTTAACTTGCCCAGCCCTATTATTATTATTATATTGCTTCGTTCTGGGTTATTGCTTCCACTGCACATCAGTGGCGTGCGAAGAGGTCAGTGGCTGGTGAGGCACAGCATCCATAATGTATGCCGAGGCCCGCCATTGACCCCTACCACCACCGAGCTGATGCCCTCTACCGCTCCACAAACCGATGCCCCCTATCACCACAGAAGTCAATGTCCTCCAAAATCGCCACCATCAACCACCCCGGCCCCCTTGCCACTAATTTGCATCTCAGTCCGATGCAGCCAATGCCTGCTGCCTGCCTGATTAAACTTGCGAAGAGCAGGCAGCTAATATATTGTCAATTTTATAAAATAAAAAATAAATATTATGAAGATGGTGACGCCAGGGAAAGGAGGACATCGGCGGGTGAAAGACGGAGGGTGACACTGACAGCATTGGGTGACGGAGAGGGTGACACTGACAGCATTGGATGACGCCGGGGAGAGGGTGACAGCAGTGGGTGACAAAGAGAGGATGACACGGACAGCATTGGGTGACAGAGAGAGGGTGACACTGACAGCATTGGGTGACAGGTAGAGGGTGACGCTGGGGAGAGGGTGACAGCAGTGTGTGACAGAGAGAGGTTGACGCTGGGGAGAGGGTGACAGCAGTGGATGACAGAGAGAGGATGACATGGACAGCGTTGGGTGACAGGGAGAGGGTGACGCTCGGGAGAGGGTGACAGCAGTGTGCGACAGAGAGAGGTTGACGCTGGGGAGAGGGTGACAGCAGTGGGTGACAGAGAGAGGATGATATGGACCGCATTGGGTGACAGGGAGAGGGTGACGCTGGGGAGAGGGTGACAGCAGTGTGTGACAGAGAGAGGGTGACGCTGGGGAGAGAGTGACAGGGAGAGCGTGACACTGACAGGATAACATACGATAAGCCTGTGTGTTCAGTGACTTGGAGTGCCTACCATTCATGGATTGTTTAAATATATAAATCATATACTGTACTTCCAATGGTTTGGTATAGTTAAAGAAGGCTGTGTGCCCTTGCAGAGTTAAACAGAGTCCAGGTATGGGTGTTGCTGAGGCAAGACCACACAGCACAGCAGCACGTAATATTGAGCAATTTATTCCTTCAAAGTTTCGACGTCTCCGTTACACTGTCAGCTGAGACCCCAAAACGTTGAAGCAATACATTTTCTCTATTACATGCTGCAGTGCTGTCGTCTTGCAACACCCATACACGGACTGTGTGTACATACACTTACATAATATATACCAGTGTCCCTGATATATACACATACATGAGGGGTAGGAGGTGGGCAGAGCAAGTATTTGGAGAATGCAACAGAGCCGCCGCTGCCGCCCCCCCCCCCCCCTTCCCCAAACATACAGTGACTTCCAGCATCCCCTCCCTATTGCACCCTGCTCACACATGCATCGGCAGCCGCCACCCCCACCCCCCCCCATGACCCACACTAGGCTGCATCCATCTCCGCGGTTCCAAGCAGCCACGGCTGTCACCCCCACGCACCAACCCTGTACCAGGCTGCACACGCAGGATCTGCACCGCGGTAACGGCTCCCATTCCCCGCAGCCGCGGCCGGGACCCTCTCACACCCCGCACCAGGCTGCACAGGCAGATAGCAGCCATCTGCACCGCGGTGCCCGGCCCCAGCAATGTAATGCACGCAATCCAGGGCCCCACCAAGAGAGGTGAAATCGGTACTCACGCCTGCTGCGCTGCTCCCCTGCAGGGACATCCATTTCTCCTCCTGCCAGCGTGATTGAGAGCGGAGGGCCATGCAGACATCAAGGGCCCCGTAGCAGTCGGATCCCCTGCATATACGCCACTGGGTGGGCATTACCTTGGTGTCCGCCCCAGGAATCCTCCACCTGGCCAATCACATCAGTCTGTGTGACAGGCGCGTGCTTTCATACGGGCTGACAGCACGCCCCTGTCACAGCGGCACTTCTTTAGGTGCCGCTTCAAGGGCTTTTTTCAATGGGATTCGGCTGCCTAATGCTTGGCCCCGCCCCCGTTTCCTGTTCCTTTACATTGGCAGCGGGAGGCACCGAAAGCTGTGCCTCCAAACACATAAAAAACCAAGGTATAAATGATTAAAATAATACAAAGGCTAAAGTATATTGTATTATGTTAATCATTAATGACAGGGGAGGCACTGCCTCCCCTGCCTCCCCTGACTGCACGTCCCTGCTGCACATGCGCTATATCTCCTGAGACTGGCCTGACGAAGAGGTAAGTTGAACCATACCACTCTGTGCCAGTATCACTGAGGGGCTGATATACTAAGCTTTCAAGAGAGATAAAGTATAAAGTAGATAGAGATAAGTACCAGCCAATCAGCTCCTAACTGCCCTGTCATAGGCTGTGTTTGAAAAATGAAAGGAACAGATTGGTTGGTTGGTTGGTTGGTTGTTTATCTCTCTCCACCTTATCACTTTCCAAGGCCCTAGTACATCTGCCCCTGAGTATCACTCAAGATTTAGGGGAGATGTAGCAAACATTGGAGATAGATAAAGTACCAAGCAATCAGCTTCTACCTTGCATTTTACAGGCTGTGTTTCAAAAATGACAGAACCTGCTTTATTGGTACTTTATCTCTCTTCGAGATTTGATAAACCTCCCCCAGCAGAGAAATAAGTGTGATATTGAAATCCAAGCAAGCATTTGTGCATCAAATATTTTCAAACTGTTTTCCCCAAATCAGCAACTCCCACTGTGCTTCCTTATTCTTGTGAATGCCCAGTGTACAAGTGAATACTGGAGCCATTCCAAAAAACAGCATGCCACTGAGTCACAGAAAAGGATTTTGGTCACGCTAGCTGAAACCAAAGTCAAGTCCTATCAGATGTGTGTGCTCATCACAGGAAGTCTCCAGCCTTCTTGACATGCCCGCACTCTATAAAAGCGCATTCCACATAAGGAACTAATGTAAATGCGATCATGTCAGTCAATTATCAACGCTGAAAGTACAGGAGTAGCTCATGCTGTACCCACGGACAGAATCCCTAAATTTTAGCCATTCCCATTTACTCATCGCAATAGGCATGGTCAGCCTGTACATTACATAGTCAGAGGCATAAGCGTAAAAACAGTAACAACCAAACTAGGGGGGCAATTCAGATCTGATCACAGCAGCAAATTTGTTAGCTAATGGACAAAGGCCCTCATTCCGAGTTGTTCGCTCGCTAGCTGCTTTTAGCAGCCGTGCAAACGCTAGGCCGCCTCCCTCTGGGAGTGTATCTAGCAGTTAAGGGCCCCATACACTAGGCCGATTATGCCCAATTCAGGCATTTGGCCCGATATATTGGGTGAAATCGGGCTTTTTCGGGGTGCTTTTCCCCTGATCCGATCAGATGCGCGTTCCCGTGGGCATCGGATCGGATCCCCCTAGATACGACATATCACGAGTGCTGCACTCGTGATATGTCGGATCCTTCAGTAAATAGATAGGATAGTAAAAGATACATCATATGCAAAAAAAACTGCATACGATATATCTAATACTATCTTACCAATGGGGAGGCTGCCGGGAGGTTGGACGAAATCTTATACGACATGACGGACCTTCATGTCGTATAAGTGTATGGGGCCCTTTAGGTTTCACCAAAAGCCCCTTTCCACTGTACTCAGTCCTAATTGGCTTCTCTGATGCCTTTCCTAAAGGGACGCTCACATTCATTGGCTTATCTATGAAGGGTGCAGGGTGTGCTGTGCACACGTGCCCGTGGGTCCAGGGAGGCCCACACTGCACACTAGAGATGAGCGCCTGAAATTTTTCGGGTTTTGTGTTTTGGTTTTGGGTTCGGTTCCGCGGCCGTGTTTTGGGTTCGACCGCGTTTTGGCAAAACCTCACCGAATTTTTTTTGTCGGATTCGGGTGTGTTTTGGATTCGGGTGTTTTTTTCAAAAAACCCTAAAAAACAGCTTAAATCATAGAATTTGGGGGTCATTTTGATCCCATATTATTATTAACCTCAAAAACCATAATTTCCACTCATTTTCAGTCTATTCTGAATACCTCACACCTCACAATATTATTTTTAGTCCTAAAATTTGCACCGAGGTCGCTGGATGACTAAGCTAAGCGACCCTAGTGGCCGACACAAACACCTGGCCCATCTAGGAGTGGCACTGCAGTGTCACGCAGGATGTCCCTTCCAAAAAACCCTCCCCAAACAGCACATGACGCAAAGAAAAAAAAAGAGGCGCAATGAGGTAGCTGTGTGAGTAAGATTAGCGACCCCAGTGGCCGACACAAACACCGGGCCCATCTAGGAGTGGCACTGCAGTGTCACGCAGGATGGCCCTTCCAAAAAACACTCCCCAAACAGCACATGACGCAAAGAAAAAAAGAGGCGCAATGAGGTAGCTGACTGTGTGAGTAAGATAAGCGACCCTAGTGGCCGACACAAACACCGGGCCCATTTAGGAGTGGCACTGCAGTGTCACGCAGGATGTCCCTTCCAAAAAACCCTCCCCAAACAGCACATGACGCAAAGAAAAAAAGAGGCGCAATGAGGTAGCTGTGTGAGTAAGATTAGCGACCCTAGTGGCCGACACAAACACCGGGCCCATTTAGGAGTGGCACTGCAGTGTCACGCAGGATGTCCCTTCCAAAAAACCCTCCCCAAACAGCACATGACGCAAAGAAAAAAAGAGGCGCAATGAGGTAGCTGTGTGAGTAAGATTAGCGACCCTAGTGGCCGACACAAACACCGGGCCCATCTAGGAGTGGCACTGCAGTGTCACGCAGGATGGCCCTTCCAAAAAACACTCCCCAAACAGCACATGACGCAAAGAAAAAAAGAGGCGCAATGAGGTAGCTGACTGTGTGAGTAAGATAAGCGACCCTAGTGGCCGACACAAACACCGGGCCCATTTAGGAGTGGCACTGCAGTGTCACGCAGGATGTCCCTTCCAAAAAACCCTCCCCAAACAGCACATGACGCAAAGAAAAAAAGAGGCGCAATGAGGTAGCTGACTGTGTGAGTAAGATAAGCGACCCTAGTGGCCGACACAAACACCGGGCCCATTTAGGAGTGGTACTGCAGTGTCACGTAGGATGTCCCTTCCAAAAAACCCTCCCCAAACAGCACATGACGCAAAGAAAAATAAAAGAAAAAAGAGGTGCAAGATGGAATTGTCCTTGGGCCCTCCCACCCACCCTTATGTTGTATAAACAAAACAGGACATGCACACTTTAACCAACCCATCATTTCAGTGACAGGGTCTGCCACACGACTGTGACTGATATGACGGGTTGGTTTGGACCCCCCCCAAAAAAGAAGCAATTAATCTCTCCTTGCACAAACTGGCTCTACAGAGGCAAGATGTCCACCTCATCATCATCCTCCGATATATCACCGTGTACATCCCCCTCCTCACAGATTATCAATTCGTCCCCACTGGAATCCACCATCTCAGCTCCCTGTGTACTTTGTGGAGGCAATTGCTGCTGGTCAATGTCTCCGCGGAGGAATTGATTATAATTCATTTTAATGAACATCATCTTCTCCACATTTTCTGGATGTAACCTCGTACGCCGATTGCTGACAAGGTGAGCGGCGGCACTAAACACTCTTTCGGAGTACACACTTGTGGGAGGGCAACTTAGGTAGAATAAAGCCAGTTTGTGCAAGGGCCTCCAAATTGCCTCTTTTTCCTGCCAGTATAAGTACGGACTGTGTGACGTGCCTACTTGGATGCGGTCACTCATATAATCCTCCACCATTCTTTCAATGTTGAGAGAATCATATGCAGTGACAGTAGACGACATGTCCGTAATCGTTGTCAGGTCCTTCAGTCCGGACCAGATGTCAGCATCAGCAGTCGCTCCAGACTGCCCTGCATCACCGCCAGCGGGTGGGCTCGGAATTCTGAGCCTTTTCCTCGCACCCCCAGTTGCGGGAGAATGTGAAGGAGGAGATGTTGACAGGTCGCGTTCCGCTTGACTTGACAATTTTCTCACCAGCAGGTCTTTCAACCCCAGCAGACTTGTGTCTGCCGGAAAGAGAGATCCAAGGTAGGTTTTAAATCTAGGATCGAGCACGGTGGCCAAAATGTAGTGCTCTGATTTCAACAGATTGACCACCCGTGAATCCTTGTTAAGCGAATTAAGGGCTCCATCCACAAGTCCCACATGCCTAGCGGAATCGCTCCGTGTTAGCTCCTCCTTCAATGTCTCCAGCTTCTTCTGCAAAAGCCTGATGAGGGGAATGACCTGACTCAGGCTGGCAGTGTCTGAACTGACTTCACGTGTGGCAAGTTCAAAGGGCATCAGAACCTTGCACAACGTTGAAATCATTCTCCACTGCACTTGAGACAGGTGCATTCCACCTCCTATATCGTGCTCAATTGTATAGGCTTGAATGGCCTTTTGCTGCTCCTCCAACCTCTGAAGCATATAGAGGGTTGAATTCCACCTCGTTACCACTTCTTGCTTCAGATGATGGCAGGGCAGGTTCAGTAGTTTTTGGTGGTGCTCCAGTCTTCTGTACGTGGTGCCTGTACGCCGAAAGTGTCCCGCAATTCTTCTGGCCACCGACAGCATCTCTTGCACGCCCCTGTCGTTTTTTTAAAAATTCTGCACCACCAAATTCAAGGTATGTGCAAAACATGGGACGTGCTGGAATTTGCCCATATTTAATGCACACACAATATTGCTGGCGTTGTCCGATGCCACAAATCCACAGGAGAGTCCAATTGGGGTAAGCCATTCTGCGATGATCTTCCTCAGTTGCCGCAAGAGGTTTTCAGCTGTGTGCGTATTCTGGAAAGCGGTGATACAAAGCGTAGCCTGCCTAGGAAAGAGTTGGCGTTTGCGAGATGCTGCTACTGGTGCCGCCGCTGCTGTTCTTGCGGCGGAAGTCCATACATCTACCCAGTGGGCTGTCACAGTCATATAGTCCTGACCCTGCCCTGCTCCACTTGTCCACATGTCCGTGGTTAAGTGGACATTGGGTACAACTGCATTTTTTAGGACACTGGTGAGTCTTTTTCTGACGTCCGTGTACATTCTCGGTATCGCCTGCCTACAGAAGTGGAACCTAGATGGTATTTGGTAATGGGGGCACACTGCCTCAATAAATTGTCTAGTTCCCTGTGAACTAACGGCGGATACCGGACGCACGTCTAACACCAACATAGTTGTCAAGGACTCAGTTATCCGCTTTGCAACAGGATGACTGCTGTGATATTTCATCTTCCTCGCAAAGGACTGTTGGACAGTCAATTGCTTACTGGAAGTAGTACAAGTGGGCTTACGACTTCCCCTCTGGGATGACCATCGACTCCCAGCAGCAACAACAGCAGCGCCAGCAGCAGTAGGCGTTACACGCAAGGATGCATCGGAGGAATCCCAGGCAGAAGAGGACTCGTCAGAATTGCCAGTGACATGGCCTGCAGGACTATTGGCATTCCTGGGGAAGGAGGAAATTGACACTGAGGGAGTTGGTGGGGTGGTTTGCGTGAGCTTGGTTACAAGAGGAAGGGATTTACTGGTCAGTGGACTGCTTCCGCTGTCGGCCCAAGTTTTTGAACTTGTCACTGACTTATTATGAATGCGCTGCAGGTGACGTATAAGGGAGGATGTTCCGAGGTGGTTAACGTCCTTACCCCTACTTATTACAGCTTGACAAAGGGAACACACGGCTTGACACCTGTTGTCCGCATTTCTGGTGAAATACTTCCACACCGAAGAGCTGATTTTTTTGGTATTTTCACCAGGCATGTCAACGGCCCTATTCCTCCCACGGACAACAGGTGTCTCCCCGGGTGCCTGACTTAAACAAACCACCTCACCATCAGAATCCTCCTGGTCAATTTCCTCCCCAGCGCCAGCAACACCCATATCCTCCTCATCCTGGTGTACTTCAACACTGACATCTTCAATCTGACTATCAGGAACTGGACTGCGGGTGCTCCTTCCAGCACTTGCAGGGGGCGTGCAAATGGTGGAAGGCGCATGCTCTTCACGTCCAGTGTTGGGAAGGTCAGGCATCGCAACCGACACAATTGGACTCTCCTTGTGGATTTGGGATTTCGAAGAACGCACAGTTCTTTGCGGTGCTACTGCTTTTGCCAGCTTGAGTCTTTTCATTTTTCTAGCGAGAGGCTGAGTGCCTCCATCCTCATGTGAAGCTGAACCACTAGCCATGAACATAGGCCAGGGCCTCAGCCGTTCCTTGCCACTCCGTGTGGTAAATGGCATATTGGCAAGTTTACGCTTCTCCTCCGACAATTTTATTTTAGGTTTTGGAGTCCTTTTTTTACTGATATTTGGTGTTTTGGATTTGACATGCTCTGTACTATGACATTGGGCATCGGCCTTGGCAGACGACGTTGCTGGCATTTCATCGTCTCGGCCATGACTAGTGGCAGCAGCTTCAGCACGAGGTGGAAGTGGATCTTGATCTTTCCCTAATTTTGGAACCTCAACATTTTTGTTCTCCATATTTTAATAGGCACAACTAAAAGGCACCTCAGGTAAACAATGGAGATGGATGGATACTAGTATACAATTATGGATGGACTGCTGAGTGCCGACACAGAGGTAGCTACAGCCGTGGACTACCGTACTGTACTGTGTCTGCTGCTAATATAGACTGGTTGATAAAGAGATGTAGTAGTAGTAGTATGTATGTATAAAGAAGAAAGAAAAAAAAACCACGGGTAGGTGGTATACAATTATGGACGGACTGCCCAGTGCCGACACAGAGGTAGCTACAGCTGTGGACTACCGTACTGTACTGTGTCTGCTGCTAATATAGACTGGTTGATAAAGAGATGTAGTAGTAGTAGTATGTATGTATAAAGAAGAAAGAAAAAAAAACCACGGGTAGGTGGTATACAATTATGGACGGACTGCCCAGTGCCGACACAGAGGTAGCTACAGCCGTGGACTACCGTACTGTACTGTGTCTGCTGCTAATATAGACTGGTTGATAAAGAGATGTAGTAGTAGTAGTATGTATGTATAAAGAAGAAAGAAAAAAAAACCACGGGTAGGTGGTATACAATTATGGACGGACTGCCCAGTGCCGACACAGAGGTAGCTACAGCCGTGGACTACCGTACTGTACTGTGTCTGCTGCTAATATAGACTGGTTGATAAAGAGATGTAGTAGTAGTAGTATGTATGTATAAAGAAGAAAGAAAAAAAAACCACGGGTAGGTGGTATACAATTATGGACGGACTGCCCAGTGCCGACACAGAGGTAGCTACAGCCGTGGACTACCGTACTGTACTGTGTCTGCTGCTAATATAGACTGGTTGATAAAGAGATGTAGTAGTAGTAGTATGTATGTATAAAGAAGAAAGAAAAAAAAACCACGGGTAGGTGGTATACAATTATGGACGGACTGCCCAGTGCCGACACAGAGGTAGCTACAGCCGTGGACTACCGTACTGTACTGTGTCTGCTGCTAATATAGACTGGTTGATAAAGAGATGTTGTAGTAGTAGTAGTAGTAGTATGTATGTATAAAGAAGAAAGAAAAAAAAACCACGGGTAGGTGGTATACAATTATGGACGGACTGCCGAGTGCCGACACAGAGGTAGCTACAGCCGTGAACTACCGTACTGTGTCTGCTGCGACTGGATGATAAATAATGATATAAAAAATATATATATATCACTACTGCAGCCGGACAGGTATATATTATATAATGACGGACCTGCTGGACACTGTCTGTCAGCAGAATGAGTTTTTTATAGAATAAAAAAAAAAACACCACACAAGTGAAGTCACACGACGAGTGTTTAACTTTTTCAGGCAATCACAATATAGTATACTATACTACTAACTATACTGGTGGTCAGTGTGGTCAGGTCACTGGTCAGTCACACTGGCAGTGGCACTCCTGCAGCAAAAGTGTGCACTGTTTAATTTTAATAATAATATGTACTCCTGGCTCCTGCTATAACCTATAACTGGCACTGCAGTGCTCCCCAGTCTCCCCCACAATTATAAGATGTGTGAGCTGAGCACAGTCAGATACGAGTGTTTAACTTTTTCAGGCAATCACAATATAGTATACTATACTACTAACTATACTGGTGGTCAGTGTGGTCAGGTCACTGGTCAGTCACACTGGCAGTGGCACTCCTGCAGCAAAAGTGTGCACTGTTTAATTTTAATAATAATATGTACTCCTGGCTCCTGCTATAACCTATAACTGGCACTGCAGTGCTCCCCAGTCTCCCCCACAATTATAAGATGTGTGAGCTGAGCACAGTCAGATATATACATAGATGATGCAGCACACTGGGCTGAGCAGTGCACACAGATATGGTATGTGACTGAGTCACTGTGTATCGTTTTTTTCAGGCAGAGAACGGATATATTAAATAAAACTGCACTGTCTGGTGGTCACTGTGGTCAGTCACTAGTAAACTCTGCACTCTCTACACAGTTCTACAGTACTCCTAATCTCCAGTAAATCAGGTCAATCTCTCTCTCTCTCTCTTCTAATCTAAATGGAGAGGACGCCAGCCACGTCCTCTCCCTATCAATCTCAATGCACGTGTGAAAATGGCGGCGACGCGCGGCTCCTTATATAGAATCCGAGTCTCGCGATAGAGTCCGAGCCTCGCGAGAATCCGACAGCGTCATGATGACGTTCGGGCGCGCTCGGGTTAACCGAGCAAGGCGGGAAGATCCGAGTCGCTCGGACCCGTGAAAAAAAACATGAAGTTCGTGCGGGTTCGGATTCAGAGAAACCGAACCCGCTCATCTCTACTGCACACCCCATATAATTATACTTGCCTCTCTGGAGCCCCATGTCAGTTGGTGCTGCAGACAGAAACCTCCAGGAAAATGGCCATCATAATGCCAGAGACTTGAGTGTACAAAGCAGAGAAGTCTCCGTGAACATAGCACGGGCACCATGTTCCCAGAGACCAGCGCATGCAATGCAGATTCTGGCACAAAGCCAGAGTGAGCTGGGCTGCCAGAGAGGAAGGAGCCCACACGGAGCCTGCACGCGGGCCCTCTCCTCTCTTAGGGGTAAATTTACCGTCGCAAGTTGGCAAACACGGGAGTGTTTGGGCATTTTTTTTATCATAAAAATTTACTAAAGAACAAACACAGGAGTGTTTGTTCAAATAGAAGTACAAGACACGGGTAGACATTGACACACGATCAAATTCACCATTGGCCAAACTCGGATCTGATTTCCAGAGACAACACCGAAAAATGGGAATTATCGACCTGGAAGGGAGTTATATAATCTTAGATGCAACTATACATGGATTAAATTACACTCTGGTTAACATATAAGCACCGAACATAGACACCCACTAATTTTTTAACACATTACTACAGTACTGTTTCGTACTTTACTAAGGCCCTTCAACTATCAGACCCATGGCAATTGCTTAATCCCTCAGACAAATCTTAAGGGCCCTACACACTACCCGATCCCCGCCGACACTGCTATTGGCGGCGGCAGGGCCGGCATGGATGCACACTTGCCGATGCGGTCGGGACAGGCAGCACGGTGGGTTGTGGGGGGCAACAGACATGCTGCATCTGCAGCATGACTGTCGTTAACGAGGACCCCCCTCGTCCGTACATGTTAACGACATTCAGTGTACACACTGGACGAGATTGTGAAAGATCTCGCTCAGGTCTGCCATTCTGAGCGAGATCTTTCAAAATCTTGTCTAGTGTGTATGGGGCTTCACACTTTTCATTCTGAAGTCCACCGTCCTTTCTCGAGAATAGACCATCATATGATTTCCGACACTTTGGTAAATAATCTCCTTAAAACGAAGTTGCATAATGTCATAATTTTAGATCATGCTCCAGTCTCATTAGTGCTACATTTTTTACATGCCCCTTTCAGAGACCGCCTTTGGAGATTCCCGTCCCATTTGATCTCCACTGAAGTTTTTAAGCTATTCGTCAATGCAAGATAAGCATGAATATGTAGATGATAATATTGAGCATTGGGACTCTCCCCCATCTATTTTGTGAGTCTTTGAAGGCGGTCATAAGGGGCCATGTTATATGGTATGCAGCTAAAAAGCGGAAGGAATCGGAGGTTACCTACCGCTCTCTTCGGATGTTTCCTCGAGTTTTGCGGTTTATTCTTTGACTCCTAGGGATGACACACTAGGGGCCTACAGGCATGCTAGGCACCTTTTGGAAATGTTCTTTTAATACAGCTAAAAACTCCCTGGAGATTTCAAAACATAAATATTATAGATGGGGGCACAAAGCAGGCAGATTATTAGCCTCCATTTCCAGCCCCTGAAAAACTAGAACACATATTGCGGCCATTAAATAACCTAGAACTAGCACCCCTGTCACTGACTCGAAAAGTATTCTGGATTTGTTTCACAAATACTTTGCTAATTTATATGCTGACCAAGCTATAGATTCTGATATTCAAAAGGTGCGTATTACAAGAAGCCCGTCTCCCACAGTTATCACAAGCTCCAAGACCAACTAAACAGGGCTATAACTACAGAAGAAATTTCCCAGGTTATCAAACGCCTCGCATCCAATAAAGCTCCAGGCCCAGATGGTCTGTCAGGTGTTTACTGCAAAATACCACATGATAACGTCCTAACGGCCTTAGAAGAGCTTTATCAGAAAATATACAAAGACTTTCCTCAATACCCCACATTCAATAAGTCTCACACATTATTACCAAAACCAGGTAAAGAGCCCCAATTACTAGGTTCATATAGGCCAATTACATTGTTGAACGTAGACTTCAAAATTTTGTCCAAAATTATGACCAACCATCTGCAAAGAATCTTGCTGGGTTTGCTTACAGGTCACCATCTGGTTTTTGTGACCGGTAGACACTAGGTACAAGTTATCGCAGCAACGGTGTCTTTGATTTAATCTGCCAACTCGAATAACCTATTACTTAGTCTAGAGACGCATAAAGTGTGTGACATGGTACTTTGGCCTCATCTGTTTCTATATCTGAATACAGAGCATTTTATTGTGGACTTTATCAGACTAATTTCTTTTATTTATTGTTCCCCGAATAGCTCGCTTTTGATTAATGGTTTGAGGTGTCTGAAATTGATAATGCATAGAGGAACCCGTCAGGGGTGCCCTCTTTCCCCCCTACTTTTTAACCTGGCTCTTGACCCATTGTTGAGTATCCTTTAAAACTGTTTTTGTGGACGATTTATTGTTATACATAAATAATCTTCAGGATTTATTAACACAAATTATGGACAAAGGGTCTAACTCAGGTTGGATCGCAATACGCGATCCAACCGCAAAAATTGCTAAGGAGATGCGGGCGCATGCGCAGAGCCTGTCCTGACAGAAGCCTCCGCAGGGCGGCAACGCTCCATTTCCAAGGCGGAGACAGAGCGTTGCGGGGGCGGCGATGGAGAAATAGTGGGCGTGACGGGGGCGGCTGCTTCACGTCACATGCAGCCGCTGCGATCAGAAAAATGCCGGTGGTCCTCCTGCGGGCGCAGCCAGGATGCGCCGGCAGGAGGCTACATAATTTTTAGCGATCACTATGAAATTGCAGTCACACCACAATTTCAGCGTGGTCTCAGGGGGGGGGGGGGGGGGGGGGCAGCTGATCGCATACTGGGCGGCATTGCCCTGCGATGGGTGGCCCCCAGCATGTGATCCAAAGGATTGCAAATTCTGCTACTTAGCAGAATTTGCAATCCTTACTGAATCAGGTCCAAAATCAGTAAATGATGGCAACATTTTTGGACTGCTGGTAAATGCAGACAAATCAGTGGGTATGTTCTTGGTGCCCAGGTAATTCTATTCCCCAGTGGAGTGGTTCAATTCCCATACAAAGGGCCTCCACTTCTGTGATTTAGGCATAACTGTAACAAGGAACCCTGCTGAATTATATAAATACAACATCACTCGGCCAATCCAGAATATTTAAGCCAAGCTCAAGGGTTGGGAGCATCTGACCCTATCATATCTAGGCAGACCAAACTTTATCATAATGATTACATTCCCTAAATTACTTTATCTGTTACAGGTTTTACCCCTGCTTCTTACTCAATAGGATGCGAATAAAGATTAACGGGCTATTTCGATCCTTTGTCTGGAAGGGGAAAAGGTCTCGTATCAGCATGTTTCAGCTATGCCAAGTGCGATCAAATGGAGGTATTCATTTCCTGGATATCCTATTATATAGTCATGCTGCTCACCTGCATTACTTAATTGACTAGATTCATGGTATGATTGTGTATACAACCAATTCACTGGAATCTCACATTCAAGATCATGATTTCTCGTTTAGCATCAGAATAATCACTTTCTTTGGCACACACGAAAATTTTGGTACATACTGCTGAAGCATTATGGCCTAAACATCCCCTACTCTCTACATCTTCCTTTCTATAAAACCCAGAGATTTCAGGGCAGCATGGCAGCTCACCCCTTCCCTATATGGAGGACAGGAGGGACTGACATTTGGTCCACTTGGAAGACAAAAGGCCTCTTCTGTACTCAGAAGCTGTGGCTACGTTTGAGATTCTTCAGGCTTACGCAGCGGAATTCCTACATTCCCATCACTATATTTCAACGGTAATTAGAGAATTTGGAGACCTAGGTTGGAATAACCATTTGGATAAACTCATAAGGAAGTCATGGTCCCTCTTCTAAAAAAAAGCTATATTTTATCACTATATATCTCCTTGGAACAACCCACTGACTATACTGCCTCACAATCAGGGATTTGTCAGTGGCTGGTTCATTTTCCCACTTTTCCTCAATGTTTCATGTAAACTTCTTTCGTCTAGCATGTATCAAGAATTGTTTTATGATATGATAGACAGAACTGATCTCTCTCCAAATAAACAATTTTTCATGGGCTTAACCTCTTCAGATAGATGTCCCAAATGCCATTAGGAAACAGCGGACTTGTACCACTCCTTTTAGGATTGCCCAATAATTAGGGGATTCTGGACGAGAATAAAGCGAGATGCAGAAAATAGGATTTTAATTACCTACCGGTAAATCCTTTTCTCGTAGTCCGTAGAAGATACTGGGGTCCACAGTAGTACCATGGGGTATAGACGGGTCCACTAGGAGCCTTGGATACTTTAAGAAATCAATAGTGTGCACTGGCTCCTCCCTCTATGCCCCTCCTACCAGACTCAGTCTAGAAACTGTGCCCGAGGAGACGGACATATCTTGAGAGAAGGATTCAGAAAGGATAGTGGTGAGATTTGAACCAGCACACACAAACAAGAAGAAAACCATGTTAACCCAACATGAACAGGAACAGCTGAACCAACAGCAACACTCTGGTGGTCATTCCGAGTTGATCGCACGTAGCAACTTCTTGCTGCTCGTGCGATCAACTTGACGCCGCCTATGGGGGAGTGTATTTTAGCATAGCAGGGCTGCGATCGCTTGTGCAGCCCTGCTATGCTAAAAAAGTTTTGTGCAGAAAAAGACCAGCCCTGCACCTACTTACCCAGTGCGATGGATCCAGCGATGAAGGTCTCGGCTGTGACGTCAGACATCCGCCCTCCAAACTCTTGGACACGCCTGCATTTGCCTTACCACGCCTGGGAAACAGTGAGTAGACCCCCGATCCTCCTTCCCGCTGTCAATCTTCTTGCGACCGAGCCTGCGATCACTTTCTTCGGTCCTGGCGTCGTTGCCCGGCAACTGCCGTTGCTGGGCAACAAAGTGTGTGTGCAATGCGGGTGCCGCGCAGCCGTAGTTCTGACCCGTTTGCACCGCAGCAAAGAACCGTTGCGTGCGAACGGGTCGGAATGACCCCCTTAACCAAGTAACCATGCAGGAAACACGAAGCACTGGGTGGGCGCCCAGTATCTTCTACGGACTACGAGAAAAGGATTTACTAGTAGATAATTAAAATCCTATTTTCTCTTACGTCCTAGAGGATACTGAGGTCCACATTAGTACCATGGGGATGTACCAAAGCTCCCAAACCGGGTGGGAGAGTGCTGAGGTTCCTGCAGAACTGATTTACCAAACTGAAGGTCCTCAGAGGCCAAAGTATCGAACTTGTAGAACTTAGAAAACGCGTTCGAACCCGACCAAGTAGCTGCTTGGCAGAGCTGTAAGGCAGAGACACCCCGGGCAGCCGCCCAGGAAGAACCCACCGACCGAGTAGAGTGGGCATGAACAGATTTAGGAACCGGCAAACCTGCCGTAGAGTAAGCATGCCGGATAGCAAGCGTGATCCATCGAGCAATAGACTGCTTTGAAGCAGGACACCCAATTTTTTTTGGATCATAAAGCACAAACAGCGAGTCGGATTTTCTGCGACGAGTTGTCCGTTTGACATAGATTTTCAAAGCCCGCTCAACATCCAGGGACTTTGAAGTGGAAGAGGTGTCCATCTTTGGAAGAAACTGCTGATGAGTTCTGAGTTCAGCTCTATCTTCATGAAAAATCAAATAGGGGCTCTTGTGAGACAAGGCCCCCAATTCCGAAACACACCTCGCCGAAGCCAAAGCCTATAGTGTGACGGACTTCCATGTAAGAAACTTTACATCTACCTCCTGTAAAGGTTCAACCCAATCTGATTGCAGAAATTGCAACACCGCGTTAAGATCCCAAGGTGCCGTGGGAGGCAAAAAGGGCGGTTGGATGTGCAGAACCCCTTTCAAGAACGTCTGAACCTCAGGAAGGGAAGCCAACTGTTTCTGGAAGAAAATGGATAAGGCAGAAATCTGGACTTTTACTGATCCAAGGCGTAGGCCCACATCCACCCCAGACTGCAGAAAAAGCAGAAAACGACCCAGCTAAAATTCCACCGCAGGAAATTTCCTGGTTTCACACCAAGAGACGTATTTTCTCCAAATCCGGTGGTAATGTTTAGACATTACCCCTTTTCTGGCTTGGATCAAGGTAGAAATTACCCTGTCCGGAATCCCTTTCCAGGCTAGAATTTGACGCTCAACCTCCATGCCGTCAAACATAGCCGAGATAAGTCTTGATAGACGAATGGCCCCTGTTGCAGAAGATCCTCCCGAAGAGGTAGAGGTCATGGATCCTCCAGAAGCAGTTCCAGTAGATCTGCGTACCAAGCCCTTCTTGGCCAATCCGGAGCAATGAGAATTGCTTGAACCCTTTCCCTTTTTATTCTTTTGAGAATGCTTGGGATCAATGGAAGTGGAGGTATGACATACACCATCTGATAGACCCACGGAGTCACCAGAGCGTCCACCGCCACTGCCTGTTGGTCTCTTGACCTGGAGCAATACCACTGGAGCTTCTTTTTGAGACGAGAAGCCATCATGTCGATTTGCGGAGTCCCCCACCAACAAGTCAAGCACCCGAACACCTCCGGGTGAAGGCCCCTCTCCCCTAGGTGGAGGTAGTTTCTGCGTTTGGCAACAGACGTATCCTCCGGTGCATGTGTAGATGCGATCCGGACCATTTGTCTAGCAGATCCAGCTGGAAGGGCATTGCATGAAACCTTCTGTGCTGCAGCGCCTCGTTAGTGGCTACCATCTTTCCCAGAAGGCGAATGCACAGATGCACCGAAATCCGGGTCAGCCTTAGGACGTCTCTTACCATTGACTGAATCACCAATGCCTTTTCCAGAGGAAGGAATACCTTCTGTACCTCGTATCCAGGATCATCCCCAGGAATGGAAGCCTCTGTGTTGGTTCCAGGTGAGATTTTGGCAGGTTCAGAATCCACCCATGATTGTGTGGAGAGGGAAATGCTGTGTAACAACCTCTCCCTGGACGGTGCTTTTATCAGTAAATTGTCCAGGTACGGTATTATGTTCACTCCTTGCTTGCGAAGGAGAAACATAATCTCCGCCATTACTTTGGTAAACACCCTCGGTGCCGTGGAGAGCCCAAAAGGTAGGGTCTGAAACTGGTAGTGACAGTCCTGCAACACAAACCTTAGATAAGCCTAATGAGGCGGCCAAATTGGAATATGAAGGTACGCATCCTTGATATCCAGAGACACTAGGAATTCTCCCTCCTCCAGACCTGAGATCACAGCGGTCAGCGACTCCATCTTGAATTTGAACACCCATAAATACGGGTTCAGTGACTTGAAGTTTAAAATGGGCCTCACCGAACCGTCTGGTTTTGGTACCACAAACAGGTTGAACTAGAAACCTTGGTTTTGTAGTTGAAGTGGAACTGGAACAATGACCTGAGTCTGTACCAGTTTTTGAACTGCTGCTTGTAAGGTTATACTTGCTTCTGGTGAAGCTGGCAAGCCTGATTTGAAGAATCTGTGAAGTGGGAGTTCCTGAAACTCCAGTCTGTAGCCCTGGACGATAAGATCTTTTACCCATGGATCCAGGCATGATGTGGTCCATACGTGACTGAAATATCGTAACCGGGCTCCCACCTGCCTATTGACCAGGCAGTGCGGTCCACCGGCATGCTGAAGGTTTTGTGGAAGCAGGACCTGAGATCTGATCCTGTGAGCCTGTATTTGCAGGTTTTCTGGGCTTACCTCTATTGCCTTTGAAGGCAGTAGAAGAACCTTTGGACTTACCTTTACACTTCGCTGTCCGAAAGAACTGCAAAGTCGGTGCAGAATAAGATTTTCTAGCCGGGGGTGCTACGGAAGGAAGATATGTAGACTTACCCACCATAGCCTTGGATATCCACGTATCCAGTTCACCTCCAAACAGGGCTTCACCTGTGAAAGGTTATTGAGAAAGTGGTTGCAAATCAACTGGAAACCCGCCTGACAACCCATGATATTTATGATCCATTCCAATCTGGATTCAGAAGGAGACATAGCACTGAAACAGGTGACTGTTCAAGCTTAATCCTTCTAGATCTCTCTGCAGCATTTGATACTGTGGACCATGGGCTCCTGATTGAGCGACTGATACATTTATGTGGATTGGATGGCACAGTCCTAAAGCTGGTTCAAATCATTTCTCACAGGCAGGTTACAGAGAGTATCGTCTGGAGTATACTCATCACCACCAGTGCCGTTGCCATGTAGTATCCCACAGGGTTCTATACTATCCCCCATGCTTTTTGCAGTATACATGCTCCCACTGGGTAAAATAATCAGGCGCCATGGCCTGGTCTACCACTGCTATGCAGATGATACATAACTGTACTTGTCCTTTGCTCCGGGCACTGATAACCCAATAACAACCCTATATGTCTGTCTAGCTGAGCTCCAGGAATGGATGAGTGCCAGTTGGCTGCGACTGAACCTGAGTAAAACAAAGGTACTTATGATAGGACCGCAACATCAAAGGACAAGACTGCAGCATAGTCAACATACTGGACTTACACTTGGGAGTTCAGAATTACAAACCACTGATCGTGTGCGGAATCTTGGCATGTCCTGGATGGTGGCTTGACATTTAAACATCAGATATCAGCCACACTCCAATCCTCAGTCTTTCACCTGAGGAACATAGCCAGAAGCATATTCCCTCTGAAGATCTGTCAAAAGTCACATATGCATTTATATCATCTCGATTAGACTACTGTAATGCCCTCTACCTTCGTCTCCCAGCTGCCAGGCTGTTAACCAACCAGCCCCGTTCTAGCCACATAACACCCATTCTCTGCTCCCTTCACTGGCTGCTTGTGCGATTGCGAATCATCTTCAAGATTGGCTTACTGAGTTTCAAAGCACTACATGACCAGGGCCTAAGGTACCTGAAGCAGCTTCTGACCCCATACTGCCCAACTCGATTACTGCGATCTGTAGATGAAGGACTTTTAGCAGTACCTAGAATCTCCTGTAAATCATCTGGGGGTCGAGCTCTTAGTCATGCGGCTCCGACTCTATGGAACTCACTTCCCCATACAGTGCAAGAGGCCCCGACTATAGAATCCTTCAAAAATGGACTCAAGACTTTCCTGTTTACTTAAGCATTTCCTTAATGTCCCTTTAATATCTACATGCTCTCTGTATTTTATGAAAAGCTTTTCTGTACTATATTATGCTATGTATCTAGTAAGCGCCTTAAGTCCTATTGGCAAAAAGAGCGCTATATAAATAAAATTATTATTATTATTATTATTCCTCTTTATGTGGCTTTGTATGCCTCCCACCCTTTGGATAATGGAAATCGGGACCACTTTGTGCGCCGAAGATGCATGCCCTGGAAAGGTGGCGTAGCCTCATGGCTGGGGATGTGCCATTCCCATGAACCCCACCCCCACACTTTGGTAATGCTGAGTGCCTGCCCAGCTCCCTGAAAGCTGTTGGTCATGCCCCTATTCTCTCGTGTAAATAGATGCAGCAGGTGAGAGGGGTCTCCCAACCTCCCCCACCCCTCACCCCCACTGCATGACATTATGGCCTGCGGGCAGGACAGGGCCCAAAAAGTGGGACAGTTTGGAGTTATGGGCTTTGTCAATCTTCTACTTGCAGAGGAACACAGACAATTTGAATGTGTTAGTATTTATTTAATGTGTAGTTGTTTCTCTAGATACATGGTAAAATATATGGGCACTTTTTTCTTTAACGTTAGACCAGCCTTACTTATTGTTTAGGCATTGTGCCCCTTTCATGGCAAGCTGGCTTCCTGTGTGTTCCTTTTTGTGGGCACTAAACATGCATCACAATGAAACCTGAGGTAGCTCCAGCCAGTAACATTCTCCTCAGGGGGAGCAATGTTTTCTGTGGTCGGCACTCTAGTTTTATGCTTGGCATTGATGCTGTGCGCTCATCTTTTATTCAATGTTTACTGCGATGGACATGCCGAAGCCTCATCAGTTTCCCTTAGCAGTGCTGCTTAACTTGTAAGTAAATGTTCCTGCTTTATGGTAATGTTCTGGTTTGAAACTATATGTAGCACACTGTAAAGCTCACACTCGCACATTCCTGTGTTTTCAGACAAACCATCCCTTTCTAGCTATTTTGTGGGTATTTATTCAGCTAGTTTGGATTTCTAATGTAATCTTTTTGATGACCGACCTAGAAAGAGATCAATATTTTTATTGATTCCTTTAGAAACTTGCTTTAATAATTTATAGCATGTACATTTTTCCCGGCCCCATAAATGTAATTTTATTATAATTATATATTTAACAAAATATGTAAAAACAATGGTCATTTTCCAAAATCACAGGGATATGTGTAAACTCAGCTATTTTATCCATCATTCGAGTTGAAGTAAAGTAAGGGATGCTTAACTTACCAATGTTAACTGCTGGCCTGTGTTCATTAATTATTAAATGATTTTACATGAAAATGTATCATGACAGTAATGACAGAGCCACAACAATAACAATCTGGGAGATTGGGGCTGGGAGAGAATCGGAGACAGATAAAGAGAGAGGATGGAAACGTTGCCATTAATAGAGACAGAAAGTAACAAGTGTGTGGCAGGAGAAATTACATAGGCTAGTGCAGTGGTTCTCAAACTGTGGGGCAGATGTATTAACCTGGAGACGACATAAGGAAGTGATAAAGCAGTGATATGTGCAAGGTGATAAACGCACCAGCCAATCAGCTCCTAACTGTTCATTTACATATAGGAGCTGATTGGCTGGTGCATTTATCACCTTGCACTCAATCACTGGTTTATCACTTCCTTATGCTTTCTCCGGGTTAATACATCTGCCCCACAGTGCCTTGGCGCCCTGGGGTTCCTCAGGACACTTGCAGGGGTGCCTTGGATTGAGGGTCCAGAACCAATTCAAATTATTTATGGTCAATGTAAGAGGCAAAACCAGTGCTTGTGGCTTGCAATCATAAAATATGTGGACAAACAGAAGCAAATCTTGTCCCCCAACACATAACTGACCCTAAGGATGACATAAAACATACATTTACTTCATTTAATATTTAATTCTAAATTTCTCAATAAAAAAACTTTTGACCTAGGGGTCGGTGAATAAAATTCTGATACTCTAGGGCGCCATGATTCAAAAAAGTTTGGGAACCACTGGGCTAGTGGGATGGGATGAGTGAAGACAGCGACTGTTGGAATATAATGGGAAAGTAAAAGGGACTAGTACGATGGAAAGGGAAAGTAAAAAGGGACTAGTACAATGCAATGCAACATTGAGTGGGCGGCGACGTGGCTTTTCGCAGGCATGACAGGCCAAACAGGAGCATGCTGGGAGCGTTTTCGGGGCGGCTGCGTGATGAGACATGCAACCGCTCCGATTACAAAAATGGCAGCGGACCGCCTAACATTGTGGACGCATCATGAGGCAAAGCCACACACTTTGCCCTGTGCTGGGTGGCCACCAACATGTGAGGAGATGGACGCAGCTCTTGTTGCGTATGCAGTGATCTGCCTCCATCTCTGAATAATTCCCATTAAATAGAAGTTCTGTTAATTTACCATAATATATATTTTTGTCATTGCTGGTCAATGTGACTGCCTCTACTCATGTTATTAAGTGCAGATATGTAGAGAATTGTAGTAAACGGGGAACAAACGGGACCAGTAGTTCCACAACAACATTAACCTTGTATCTTGCAGTTACATGTATTCTATCACATTACAGCACTATGGATAGATGTGCATTCTGTAATCTGCTCTCCCTACTACTGTAGTTTCATACTCATTTGGGCTACAGTAAGTGGTTCTAATCTGCCGTCAAATTCTAGGTTTCTACGTAAAAATAATAAATAATATTAATAAATATATACGTATATATATATATATATATATATATACACACACACACACACACACACACACACACACACACACACACACACACACACTTTTCCACGGCACTCACCTATTCCTGGGGTGCAACATGGTTTGTGACCATAGAAATCACTGGGGCTTGGCACTCGCTATATTAACTAACAACGATAATAAACAATGGAGTTTTAGTTCATGTATTGATCAATGCATTTACACACACACACACACACACACACACACACACACACACACACACACACACACACACACACACACACACACACACACACACACACACACACACACACACACACACACACACACTCCAAAGTAGAAGATTGTAACCAAAAGGAATAGTCAATGCTTTCATTAGGAACCTGATGAAAGCATTTCATTTTTTTCACCCTGAACAAAGGCGCATGCGAGCCATGAAAAGTTAGTAATCATGGTTCATTAACACTCATTTGATTAGTGTCTCTAAGTGCCGCTGCACATTTTTACTGTGGGCAGGTTTGGAAAAAAAACTACCTGACCTCTCTGCTCTGCACAAGATCCAAGTCTCTCATCCACACGCATTACTTGTTCAAACTCAAAATTACAGTACTTTGGGGGTAACTCCAAGTTGATCGCAGCAGGATTTTTGATAGCAATTGGGCAAAACCATGTGCACTGCAGGGGAGGCAGATATAACATGTGCAGAGAGAGTTAGATTTGGATGGGTTATATTGTTTCTGTGCAGGGTAAATACTGGCTGCTTTATTTTTACACTGCAAATTAGAATGCAGATTGAACACACTCCACCCAAATCTAACTCTCTCTGCACATGTTATATCTGTCTCCCCTGCAGTGCACATGGTTTTGCCCAATTGCTATAAAAAATCCTGCTGCGATCAACTTGGAATTACCCTCTTTATCCGGGCTTCACCCACTCTGTGGAATGCCCTCCCACGCACAATAAGACTCGCCTCTAGTCTCCACACCTTTAAACGTTCCCTGAAAACTCACCTCTTCAGACAAGCCTATCAAATTCCAGACCCACCCACATAACCTTCAGTGCTTCCCTATCTAATTACATCCTCTCTGTACAGTACACATAATATCACATATTTTGTATTTCTTTACTCACACAGCCTCCTGACACTTGGCCAACATTGCGGGGTATCATCATACAACCCATTAAGAACCTAGCAATCTGGTGGACCATTATGCAATAGATAGCATCTATCCTTGCGTATCTATGCCTATTTCCCTATAGATTGTAAGCTTGCGAGCAGGGCCTTCCTACCTCTACGTCTGTCTGTTTTTACCCAGTTTTGTTCTATTACTGTTGTTCTAATTGTAAAGCGCAACGGAATATGCTGCGCTATATAAGAAACTGTTAATAATAAAATAATAATAAAGCTTGAGCACTGGGCATGCCACTGGCATTAAACATTTTGAATAAAATGTTCATTACTAGAGGGTACCAGGGACGTGCAGTCAGGGGAGGCAGTGCCTCCCCTGTCATTAATGATTAAATTAAAACAAAGTAGATGGTTATGACACATTCTGTGTCATAAGTATTTTCTGTATAATAATGTAATTTTTTTGTTTTGTTTAAAGCTTGTTTAAGTTCATTTAGGAGGCACCACGAATGGTGCCTCCCGCTGCTAAGTATAAATATCCGGAGGCAGGGGGCGGAGCTAATCAGTGGGCTGTAAGAGTCCATTAAGAAAAGCAGTGTAAGCGGCACCCATACAAGTGCCTCAGTGCAGGGACGTGCTTTCAGCTCATATGAAAGCACGCCCCTGTCACTGAAGGCAGATGTGATTGGGCAGCAGATTCAGCAATGACAGCGACTGTGTCCGGCTGTCACTGTCAGTGCTGTATAGGGAGGGAATAAAAGTCAGTGTCAGCTGCACGACGAAGGTGAACTAGAAGCTACCGCTGCACCTGTATCATATACGCGCCCCCCCCCTCATCACACATGCGGCCCCGTGCACCACCACCCCCCCCGTCATCAGAAGTGCGGCCGCGTGCGCTCCCCCCCCCTAATAAGAAGTGTGGCCCCGTGCGCTCCCCCCCCCCTGTCATCAGAAGTGCGGCCCCGTGCGCTCCCCCCCCCGTCATCAGAAGTGCGGCCCCGTGCGCTCCCCCTCCCCCCCTGTCATCAGAAGTGCGGCCCCGTGCGCTCCCTCCCCTGTCATCAGAAGTGCGGCCCTGTGCGCTCCCCCCCCCTGTCATCAGAAGTGCGGCCCCGTGCGCCCCCCGTCATCAGAAGTGCGGCCCCGTGCGCTCCCCCCCTGTCATCAGAAGTGTGGCCCCGTGCGCTCCCCCCCGTCATCAGAAGTGCGGCCCCGTGCGCCCCCTGTCATCAGAAGTGCGGCCCTGTGCGCTCCCCCCCCGTCATCAGAAGTGCGGATTGTGCGCACCCCCTATCCCCCCCGTCATCAGAAGTGCCGCCCCGTGCGCTCCTCCCCCCTGTCATCAGAAGTGTGGCCCAGTGCGCTCCTTCCCCCGTCATCAGAAGTGCGGCCCCGTAGACTAAAAAACATCAACTACACGGAGACTGCATCACTTTGGTAAACCCCCCCCCCTGTCACATGTCCTTTCCTCCGCTCGTACCGTGCTGCCTATGAATGACAGCATCTCCTGACCGGCGCACCGCACCCGCACTACGCTGCGCCCACCCTCCCTGCTATATCCCAGCAGTGACAGGAGCCGCAGAGTAACAGTGTAGTGGCAGCAGGAAGAAAACGGACCTGGGCACTATCTGTAGCACTGCCGGGCCACCTCCACACAGCAAGCTGCAGGCGCTGACACCGAAACAATGTAGTAAGTGTCAGCATACTTTTACGACTTTATTTCCACTCTCTTCAAATCTCTCCGCCCCTCACCCTCTGTCTCCCTCTCCCTCCCCCTCTCTTTCTTTCTTTCCCTCCCCCCTCTCTTCCTCTCTCTATCCCTCTCTTTCTCTCTCCCTCCGCTCCCTCAGTCCATCTCCCTTTCTCTCTCCCTCCCCCTTTCTTTCTCTCCACCCTCTCTCTTTCTCCCTTCGTTCCCCCCTCTCCTTCTCCCTTTCTCTCAGCAGTGGTCAAGGTGGTGTGTGTGTGTGCGTATATATATATATATATATATATATATATATATATATATATATAGTAAGCAGTGCGGGTGGCACGCATGGGACTAGCATTCAATTCAAATAAGTGGACAAAAACAGTCTCCTTCAAGGTCAACGTTTCGGTATTATTAACCTTCGCCAGGATCCTGACGAAGGTTAGTAATAATACCGAAACATTGATCGTGAAGGAGACTCTTGTGTCCAGTTATTTGAATTGAATGTCAGTCCTGTGCGGGCCACCCGCACTGCTGATATATTCCTAGAATGAGAGATACCATATATATATTAGTTCTTAGAGGGCCCCCATGTCTTAAGTACCGCGGGCTCCCCAGAGCCTTAAGGGGTGTACTCACGGAGCGATCGCTGCTTAAAATCTAAGCAATCTGACTAGATTGCATAGATTTTAAGCAGGATCGCTCCGTGTGAAGCGCCCACAGCGATAGCGATGCACAGCCCCGCGCATCGCTATTGCTGGTGCTAGATTGGCCTGCCGTGCAGGCCAATCTAGCAGGTCGCTCATTTCACCTGCTGGGTGAAATGAGCGGCCCCCCCGTCTCCCCCCGCACGCTCAGCACACATCGCGCTGTGCTGAGCGGCGGGAGAGATGTGTGCTGAGCGGTTCGCTCAGCACACATCTCTCACACATCGGCCTGTGAGTACTGGCCTTTAATCCGGCTCTGGCCATGGTGAAGGGGCTAGTAGCGGCACCAGCAGTACTAATGAGTCGGACTAACTCATTACAGTACGCTGCAGCCGGCTGTAGTAAAGCAGGAAGAAGAGAGGAGAGGCTTTTTCCCTTCCCTCTCCTCCACTACTCTACAGTCCTGCATCCACCTGCACAGGCACCCGCGACATGCAAGCTGCCGAGGGGGCCCCTGACCAGCAGCGACTCCCCAGCACCTGGCAGCAGCAGCCTCAAGAGCAAATGGTCAGTGAGTGGGTTTTTGGGAGAGGGATTTTATACATTATATATATATATATATATATATATATTTTTTTTATTTTTTTTTAATTTATATTTTTTACCCTGGCACTCAGTTACAGCACCAGGACGCACTTTATTATTAGGATACATTAGGCTGCTTGATGGGATTAGGAGTCCCTGCCTTTCTCTCTCTCCCTCTCCCTTGCTACTCTCAGCTATTAAACCCCCATGTTTTCTTCTGTCAACTTCATAGCGCGGCACCCACGGCGACGCCTACACATTTTGTACACACACTAGCCAGTGCCTCACCAGCCACTGACCTCACCGCACGCCACTGGAGGGTACTCACCAAAATGTATTAAGAGATGTCTTAGAAAAGCTAGAAACAGGTTAAATAGGTCAGATGTTGTAGCATCTCGGGCATTTGATCCAACAAGGCTGATTTTTAAATCTACCTTTGACGCAGCATCTCATGTAGCTGAGAGTGGTAAAGAAAAACTTGCCTATTATCACCTCTGATCCCAAACTTAAAAACATCAATCCTAATTTGCCAATGCAGTCATACCGTAGAGGTCCGAACCTCAAGCAGCTACTTATGCGACCTATGCTACAACCACATAAGAAAAACAATACTTGGCTTACAACAAGAAAGTTGGGCTGTTTCCGCTGTGTTGACTGTACAACGTGTCGATCAATGCTGACTGGTCCATCTTTCCCTCATCCACAAAATGGAAGGAAGATGTTAATTAAATACAGGTTAACGTGTACGTCTGATCATGTGATTTATATTGTTATATGCCCCTGCGGGCTATACTATAACGATATGACAACAAGATGTTTTAGGGATCGGATGGCTAACCACCGCTACTCTATACGTGTTGCACTTGAAACCGGTAAGACGGACAAACCGGTGGCGAAAACATTTTCTACAATGTGGACATTCCATATCAAGTTTGAAATGTATGCTGATAGACCAAATTCCAGTACTGGCACGAGGTGGTGACAGGGTTATTGTTATAACGTCGAGAGGCAGATGGATTTATGACTTGGGGACCATAGTGTCCTATGGACTTAACGAAGCAAATCCCTATGGAATATTTTTGACTTGATGGGTCTCATTCTTTTCATAGAAGAGTCTCTGATATATATATTTTCTCGTCATATTTTTCTGCATTAATGTTCCCCTTGGAAGCACAGCAGAATATTCATAGATAATCTGATTTGTGTATTGTACGTCCCAGACTGTGTTATGTTTTGTTTTTCTGCTTTTTTTTGTTTTTAGATATGTGACTGGGTTTTTTTTGGGGGATGACTGTTGAGCTGGACCATTGATGTGGGACGGCTCCTCTCATTACCCTCATTTTCCCTTTTTGTCATTTTTTATTGTATTTTATGTTTTTGTCTATTAAAAGTTATGTTTTATACTTGTTTGGGTATGCCGAGTGACCTGGACCCTCGCAAACTACAAATATAACTTTAATGTTATAATGAGTCTTCTCCTATAATAAATACTAAGTACTAAATACTCTCTACTCCTTTTAGTTCTTAAGACTTGCTAGCGGAATCAATGCAGGAGTGCCAGTGGGAACAGTTAAATTGATGCACTAGCCAGTCAAAGGTGCGGGACCTGATAATCAGAGTGACGTGTAGTCACTTCCTGTTTGCAGTTCACAGCCGGGACTTCCGGTATGCGCTCCATTGAGCACTGTGTACTTCCGGTCGCGATGGCAGCAATCCCCCTAAGTGCTCTATTGAGCTCTATTTTTTCAGTTCCTGGTTTGTGGTGCCACAGGAAGTGATGCTAAGGGGAGTGTCCTAACTAATGGAGCTATGTATAAATATTTGTGCATGTGTCCAGGTTGCTCAGGCTGCTCCAGGGTCCTTTCTCCACTTTGTTTGAAGAATACGTTTTGAAAAAGATCATGATGATTATCGAAACGTTGACTTGACCTGTGATTTTCTAATGCAAATAAATGACCTGTGAAGCTTTTTTTTTTTTTTTTTTTTTTTAATAATTGGTGAGTGCCCTCCTTTACTCGGTGTGTATGTGTATATATATATGTATATATATATATATATATATATATATATATATATATATATATATATATATATATATATATATATAATATATCACCCAGGAGAGAAGCGGCACTCGGAGACTTGAAAAGTAGGTGAAAAAACGACCAGTGTATTTAATTCAACATTTCGGGGGTTGCACCCCCGTCTTCAGGAAACACAACACCGTGTTGTAATAATAAACGTTGAAATAAATACACTGGTCGTTTTTCACCTACTTTTCAAGTCTCCGAGTGCCGCCTCTTTCCTGGGGATATAGAGGGACTCACATTTCTTGAGGAGGGCACTGGAGCCAGTATCCAGGTGGAGTGGAGAGTGCCGGACTATCGTGAGGAGTAGGTTTATATATATATATATATATATATATATATATAAATATATACACATACACACACACACACACACACACACACACACACACACACAAGTTATTAAGTACATGGGATATGAATCAGAACTCAATCCTATACAAAACATATGCCCTCTCTATACCCATGATACATATATTGTATGTGAATAAATCTTCATCAATGATTCAATGCGGGCTGGTTCTGCCTTATCTATTTGGATTGGGTGAGTGTCTCTCTCTTTCTCTCTATTAATACTGTACATATATATATATATATATATATATATATATATATACATACACACACACACACACACACATACACGCAAACTTACATAGATGTATATATTACACACACACATGTATACAAACACCCGCACATCAACAAACCCCCCCCCAAGGACTAAAACTGCGAACACACACCAGCTACTCGTTTCATATAAGTCAGAACCTAGTGTCATCATTCTCAGTTCTAACGTTCCCTATCAATTGTATCTATGGCAGTAATTCCTGGAATAGAGAGATTTCTGCCAAACAAGAACTCAGGAGTGCCAATTACTAACAGAGATTGATGATATTGCCACTGTTAATTGGTTTACCAATATTAAGCTTTCTGATAGCGGCGTTGACTGAAAAGAACACTGTTATTTATAAACTGAATTCAGCCCTTATGCTCCTTTGTCAGCTAGTTTAAACACTATGCATAGATTATGGGTTATATTTTTTGGTAGTCATTGACTAGCGAATCACAGAAAAACCTGCTTTTTAGGAAATAAACACACTTGTGATTCTGCTATATTCCTTTCCCCCACGCGCAAGAAGTCTTGGAAGTAGGAGAGGTAGGGATCATAGGAAGGGAGGAAAGATTTATTAAGATGAGGTTGGAGATGTCGGGAGGAGTGGAGTTTGTGAGGGGTTTGTACAGATGTGTCCACTTATATCTAGTTCCCCCGCTCGCTAAACAGCCCTTCTAGTCATGTCATGCCGTGGCATGACTTGGTAGTGCTGAGCGTCTTTTCGTTCAACTTTGTCCATTAATATATGTGGCATTGTAAGGGTTAAAGATTTTGGTACTTACTGATAAATCCATTTCTTCTATTCCATAAGGGACACTGGAGGTTTAAGACACTGGGGTATAGATGGGTGAACGAGTGGAGTCGGCACTTTAAATTTAGAAGTATGACTGGCTCCACCCCCTCTATGCCCCATCAGCTCAAGTTAGAGAAACTGAGTGGAGACAGAGAGCATGACCATAGAAACAAAACCAGAGAAGGAGGAACAAACAAGAATGGCCAAACAGAAGAAAACAAGTGTAACACATTTCAAACAACAACATGCAGATGCACACAACACAACAATGGCAGGCAAAAACCGCGCTGGGTGGGCATCCAGTGTCCCCTACAGAATCAGAAAAATCGATTTATCGATAAGTACCAAAATCCTGTTTTCTCCTCCATCCACTAGGGGACACTGGAGCCTTAAGACACTGGAGATGTGCCAAAGCTGACCCCATGGAAGAGAGAGCGCTGAGAAGACTGCAAAACCTTGTGGCCAAAGTCAGAATCTGAGGCCGCAAAAGGTGTAAAAACTGTAAAACCGGACAAAAGTATGGACAGTGGATCAAGTGGCCGCACGGCAGAGCCATGACACAGAAGCACCCGGCGGGCAGCCCTAGAAGGTCCCATCGAACGCGTTGAATGTGCAGAGATGGAAACAGGCAGAGGAAGTGCAAAAGCAATATAAAGCTTGACGAATCGCCAGACAGATCAATCTGGCCAATGACTGCTTAGAAGCTGGCCTACCATGCGGGACCGCATCGTAGATCACAAACAAGGCATCTGACTTACGCAATGCTGCCATCCGGGCAACGTAGTTGCGAAGAGCCTGAACCACATCCAAGAAACTGGAAGATGCAGAGTCACCAGACAGAACAGGAACAACAATTGACTGGTTGATGTGAAACGCAGACACAACCTTTGGCAAGAAGGTGAGCAATGTACTAAGCTCTGTTCAGTCATCATGGTAGATAAGGTAAAGAGAGCAACAGGACAGCGCCCCAAGCTATGACACCATGTGAGACAATGGCCACGAATCGTCTGTGAGGAGTAGCCGAAGATCCGAGTACCATGGCCGATGAGGCCCATCCAGAGAACTAGGACTGAGGTGGCCTTGCGACTGAAGTGATTGAGCACCCAAGGCAGAAGAGTAAACAGTGGGAACAGATACATTAGATCGTACCACCATGGGGCTGAGCATCTACTGCCTCTGCTGCAGGATCCCGAGTCCTGGAGCAATACCGTGGCAGCTAGTGATTGCGCCAGAAGGCCATGAGGTCTGTCTGAGGCCTGCCCCAATGGTGGACCAGTTGTTGGAAGATGGGCAGATGAAGGGTCCATTCCCCAGGAAGAAGATCCTGGCGACTGAGATAGTCCACCTCTCAGTTCTCCATGCCTGGAATGAACATTGCAGAGATTACCATGGTGTGTCTTTCCACCCACTGCAGAATGCGACTGGAATCACGCATGGCCATGCGGCTTTGCATTCACCCTTGCCATGGCAGTGGCGTTGTCCAACTGCACTCGAATTGGCAGTCTTGCCAGAAAAGGAGATGCTACCAGGAGCGCACTGTAGATCCTTCTGAGCTCCAATACATTAATTTGCAAAAGACCGTATGACGCAACCAGTGACCCTGGAATTGGCTGTTGAGCACCACAGTCTCCCAGCTCCAGAGGCTGGAGTACGTGGTCAGAAGGATCCAATTCCAGATCCCGAAGCGACGACCCATTAAGAGATGGTCGGACTGAAGCCACCAAAGAAAAGAAATGCAGGTCTGAGGAGACATGTTGGATAAGAATTTGATACTGTAAGGACACTTGTTCCAAAAGATGTTGCTGCAACATTGCTTTTATGAAGGTAGTCTAAGAAAGGGATTATGGTGGTCATTCCGAGTTGTTCGCTCGCAAGCTGCTTTTAGCAGCTTTGCACACGCTAAGCCGCCGCCTACTGGGAGTGAATCTTAGCTTATCAAAATTGCGAACGAAAGATTAGCAAAATTGCGAATAGACACTTATTAGCAGTTTCTGAGTAGCTTCAAACTTACTCGGCATCTGCGATCAGTTCAGTGCTTGCCGTTCCTGGTTTGACGTCACAAACACACCCAGCGTTCGCCCAGACACTCCTCCGTTTCTCCAGCCACTCCCGCGTTTTTCCCAGAAACGGTAGCGTTTTTTCACACACTCCCATAAAACGGACAGTTTCCGCCCAGAAACACCCACTTCCTGTCAATCACATTACGATCACCAGAACGAAGAAAAAACCTCGTAATGCCGTGAGTAAAATACCTAACTTAATAGCAAATTTACTTGGCGCAGTCGCAGTGCGAACATTGCGCATGCGCAGTTAGCGGATAATCGCTGCGATGCGAAGAAAAATACCAAGCGAACAACTCGGAATGACCCCCCATGTTCAGCCCTAGTGACCGGAGATCAGTAATCATCACTGCCATCACCTTGGTGAAGACGCTGGGTGCTGACGACAGACCAAAAAGGCAGAGCCTGAAACTGATAGTGGGACTCCGGGAGGGCAAATCGGAGGAATGCCTGATACGGTTCCTAGATCAGTATATGAAGGTACGCATCCTTGATGTTTAAGGACACCAGGAATTTGGCAGACTCCAGACCTGCAATCACCGATTTTAGGGATACCATCTTGAAACTGTAAAATGTTAATTAGAGATTTAATAATTTGAGATTCAAAATAGTCCGGACTAAGCCACCTGACTTTGGAACCACAAAGACATTGGAGTAGAATCCCACCTTGAATTGATTGATACACTGGGACCAGAACCAACACCTCGGAGTATAGAAACTTGGTGATCGCCTGTGCTGAAAAAACTAACTGGTGGAGGTGCAAGAAACTCTATATTGTAGCCAAGGGATTCCGAACCCAAACATCGGATCAAGTCTAAAACCAAACATCCCAGAATTGAAAAAAGCGAGCACCCACGCGAGAGCTCACAGGTGGGGCGGGAGCCCATCATACCACCAGCTTGTCAGCAAGCTTTAGAGACTGATGACGGGAAGAACCCGGTTGACAACCCCTGGCCCTTCCACCATCTAGCTTTTCCTCAAAATCTGGTGGGCCTGATTGGTACAAAAGGAAAGTCCCAGGTAAGATCCACGGGAAACAGGTATAGCTGAATGTAGGAAGGTAGACTTGCCACCAGAGCATGAGAAACCCATCTGTACAGTTATGGAGAAAAAAGGATATCTCCAGTGAGCCTCTACTGCCTGCTTTGATTCAGCGTCGGTATGCTAAGCGCAAAGCAAAGGGCTTGGTGACCAGCAACCTCCGAAGCAGAGATTTTGGAGCCTATCTGGCCAATATCCCTGGAGGTATCACCCAGATAGATAGACTCACGGATGTGATCAGCTAGCATGATTAGGTCAGCACGCAGCTTACCTGACTGGAGGCCCTTGACCAACTCTTCAGCCCATGTCTCAACAGCCTTGTTGACACAAGAGCTGACTAAAGCAGTCCTGAGTAAAACTTCTGCTGCTGTGTACATGGATTTTAAGCTAGTCTCTAATTTACGGTCGTAGCTCCTGGAACAGGAAGCGTAGTCTTCTTTGACAGACAAGAGACCAACGTGTCCACACTGGAGCAGTCTCCCATTTGGTCAGATTTGACAGTATTTATCAAGCACTAGAGACATACCCCTGATGAAGTCTTAGAGTAAGACGAAACGCGTCGGGTTATTTGTTCATAAACATCAAATCTCCGAATTGTCAAAGGAGAAGGAGGAATCTATCAAAGTTATTTCAACTGGTCCTCTGTACTATATGGTGTTATCTGCAAGAAGAGATACTATACCGTTTTTTATCATTGCTTTTATGTTGTAATAAATTTTACATGGAACATGTTAAATGTGGTTTTATGCTCACGAATTAGGAGTAAATATCTTAGGGAGACTGCTATTTTTCCCCATTGAATATTGGGTGGAAAAACAACCCAAGTGCGCCCATTCCTCTACTGGCACATATTTGTATCTTTTTAGTCCCCCCTAACAAGGGACTTAGTGGAATTTGGCAGCCTTAACCCAATACTTTCTCACTATCTGTTTAATAGCGCAAAAGGGAGAGTATCTGTTTTGTATATATATATATATATATATATATATACACACATAGAAATCCAGAAAAAACAGCGGCACTCGAGGATTTTAGTGAAGCAAACAAAGTTGTATTCAAAGAAAGTTACAAAAAGTTGGACTGAGAGTGCCGGACAAAGGGTATTTGTGTGTGTCTATATATGTATATATATATATATATATATATATATATATATATATATATATATATATATACATATATACACACACACACACACACACACACACACACACACACACAGTGCATCCGGAAAGTATTCCCAGCACTTCACTTTTCCCACATTTTGTTATGTTGCAGCCTTATACCAAACTTGAATAAAACGAGTTTTATGGTAAGAACTTACCTTTGTTTAAACTCTTTCTGCAAGGTACACTGGGCTCCACAAGGAAAGACTTAGGGGTGTAGAGTAGGATCTTGATCCGAGGCACCAACAGGCTGAAAAGCTTTGACTGTTCCCAGAATGCACAGCGCCGCCTCCTCTATAACCCTGCCTCCCTGCACAGGAGCTCAGTTTTTAGTTAACCAGCCCAATGCAGTAGCAGGAATAGAGACGACAACGGTTAGTAGCCACATACACCACACTCTCACGACAGGAGAAGTGTTAGCGGCTAATGCCATACCAACCCAAAGAAGCTAAGTGCATCAGGGTGGGCGCCTTGTGGAGACCAGTGTACCTCGCAGAAAGTTTTAACAAAGGTAAGTTCTTACCATAAAACTCATTTTCTGCTGCGGGGTACACTGGGCTCCACAAGGAAAGACATAGGTGATGTCCTAAAGCAGTTCCTTATGGGAGGGGACGCACTGTAGCGGGCACAAGAACCCGGCGTCCAAAGGAAGCATCCTGGGAAGCTGCAGTATCGAAGGCATAGAACCTTATGAACGTGTTCACAGAGGACCACGTAGCCGCCTTGCACAATTGTTCAAGAGTCGCACCACAGGGCCGCCCAAGAAGGTCCAACATACCGAGTAGAATGGGCCGTAATGTGAGCAGGAGCTGACAGACCAGCCCTCACATAAGCATGTGCAATCAACATTCTAATCAACCTGGCCAAAGTCTGCTTGTGAGCAGGCCAGCCACGTTTGTGAAAACCAAACAGAACAAAGAGATAATCAGATTTCCTAATAGAAGCAGTTCTCTTCACATAGATACGGAGAGCCCGTACCACATCCAAAGACCGCTCTTTGGGTGACAAGTCAGGAGAGACCAGGGCCGGAACCACAATCTCCTGGTTAAGGTGGAATGAAGATACCACCTTAGGTAAATATCCGGGACGAGTCCTAAGAACCGCCCGATCACGGTGAAATATCAGATATGGGGAACTACAAGACAAGGCACCCAAATCCGACACTCTTCTAGCTGAGGCAATGGCCAGCAGAAACACCACCTTAAGGGAAAGCCACTTAAGATCAGCTGAACCAAGAGGTTCAAACGGAGACTCTTGTAACGCCTCCAAAACCACCGACAAGTCCCAAGGGGCCACAGGCGGGACATAGGGAGGTTGGATACGCAACACACCATAAGTAAAGGTATGCACATCAGGTAAGGTTGCAATCTTTCTCTGAAACCACACCAACAAGGCAGATATTTGAACCTTGAGGGAGGCCAGACGCAGGCCTAAGTCCAGACCCTGCTGAAGAAAGGCCAACAACTTGGCTATACTAAACTTGGAAGCGTCATAATTGTTAGATGCGCACCAAACAAAGTAAGAATGCCAGACCCTATAGTAAATCCGAGCAGAAGCCGGTTTCCGGGCCCGCAACATAGTTTGAATGACCGCCTCAGAAAACCCTTTAGCCCTTAAGACGGAAGCTTCAAGAGCCACGCCGTCAAAGACAGCCGGGCTAGGTCCTGGTACACACAGGGGCCCTGAATGAGGAGGTCTGGGCGTTGTGGAAGTAGAATTGGACGCTCTGACGATAGGCCCTGAAGGTCTAAGAACCAGTGCCGTCTGGGCCACGCCGGAGCTATGAGAAGCAGAATTCCTCTTTCTTACTTGAACTTCCGAATTACCCTGTGCAGGAGTGACACCGGAGGGAACACGTATGGCAGCCAAAACTTCCACGGCACCGCCAGCGCACCCACGAATGCTGCTTGAGGATCCCTTTTTCTTGCTCCGAAACCGGAACCTTGTGATTGTGTTGAGACGCCATCAGATCTACGTCTGGAAGGCCCCACTTTTCCACTAGGAGTTGAAACACTTCTGGACGGAGGCCCCACTCTCCGGCGTGTACGTCCTGACGACTGAGAAAGTCTGCTTCCCAATTCAGGACTCCCGGAATGAATATTGCCGATATGGCCGGTAGATGGCGTTCCGCCCAATGTAGAATCCGTGAGACTTCCTTAATTGCCAAACGGCTTCGAGTGCCACCTTGATGATTTATGTAAGCCACTGTGGTGGCGTTGTCCGACTGTACTTGAACAGGACGGTTCTGAATTAAATGCTGGGCCAGGTTCAACGCATTGAAGACCGCCCACAATTCCAAAATGTTGATCGAGAAGAGAGATTCCTACTTGGTCCACCGACCCTGAAGGAAGTGTTGCTCCAGCACCGCTCCCCAACCTCTTAGACTGGCATCTGTCGTCAACAGGACCCAGTCGGATATCCAGAAGGGACGGACCCTGCACAATCGTTGGTCCTGGAGCCACCAGTGCAGCGACAGACGGACCTCCGGAGTCAATGAGATCATGTGAGACCTGATCCGGTGAGGCAGGCTGTCCCACTTGGCTAGAATCAGCCTCTGGAGGGGGCGAGAATGGAATTGAGCATACTCCACCATGTCGAATGCTGATACCATGAGACCCAGCACCTGCATCGCCGAATGTATCGACACTTGCGGACGAGAAAGGAAGCAACGAATCCTGTCCTGAAGCTTCAGGACTTTCTCCTGAGACAAGAACAACCGCTGCTTGTGAGTGTCCAATAGCGCTGCCAGGTGCACCATGCTCTGAGCAGAGACCAAGAAGGATTTCTTCCAGTTGATGAGCCACCCGTGGGCTTATAGAAACTGGACAGTCATATCCAGATGACGTAGGAGAAGTCCTGGGGAATTTGCCAGGATTAACAAGTCGTCCAGATACGGCAGTATCCTGACCCCTTGACGGCGGAGTACCACCGTCATCACCGCCATGACTTTGGTGAAGACTCGCGGAGCCATAGTTAAACCAAAAGGTAACGCCCGAAACTGGTAATGGAGGTTGCCAATCGCAAACCTCAGGTATTGCTGATGTGACACTGCTATAGGAATATGCAGGTAAGCATTCTGTATGTCCAGGGAGACCATGTAGTCCCCAGGTTCCAGGGCCAGATCTATAAAGCGAAGGGTTTCCATACGGAACTTGGAAACTTTCACAAACCTGTTCAATGCCTTGAGGTTGAGAATGGACCGGGAGGACCCATTCGGTTTCAGGACCAGAAACAGCGGAGAATAGTACCCCCGGCCCCTCTGAGCAAGAGGCACCTGTACTACAACTCCTGTATCCAGGAGGGTCTGTACCACCGAATGTAGAGTGTTTGTCTTTGTCTGGTCCAACGGGACGTCTGTCAGGCAAAATCGATGAGGGGGATGGTTTTTGAAGGCTATGGCGTAACCTCGAGTGACGACTTCTGGTACCCAGGCATCTGAAGTGGTCTTCAACCATTCCTGGGTATACCCTAGAAGCCGGCCCCCCACCCTGGGATCCCCCAGGGGGAGGCCCGCCCCGTCATACGGCAGGCTTATCGGTCTTGGAAGCTGGCTGACGGGCAGCCCAGGCTCTTTTGGGCTTCGGCTTACCAGGTTTGGAAGTGCGGGCCTGCTTGTTGTACGCCTGACCTTTTGCTTTACCTGAAGGACGAAAGGGGCGAAAGGAAGTACCTTTAGCCTTCGACACAGAAGGAGCAGTACTTGGCAGACAGGCAGTTTTGGCAGTAGCCAAGTCAGCCATTATCTTAAGTCCTCCCCAAACAGAATATCTCCCTTGAAAGGGAGTACCTCCAGGGATTTTCTAGAGTCCAGATCCACAGACCATGATCTCAGCCACAATATCCGGCGAGCCAGGACTGACGTAGTAGAGGCCTTGGTTGCTAGGATACCGGCATCAGAAGCCGTCTCTTTAATATAGCGAGAAGCTGTGACAATATATGACAAGCATTGTCTAGCATGGTCAGAAGAGATTTCAGCTTCTAACTCTAGGGCCCATGCTTCAATAGCCTCTGCAGCCCATGTTGCTGCAATAGCAGGCCTTTGTGCAGCACCCGTGAGGGTGTAAATTGCTTTCAGACAACCCTCCACACGTTTATCCGTAGGCTCTTTTAGAGACGTGATGGTAGTGACAGGTAGATCTTAGGAAACCACCATCCTAGCCACATGTGAGTCTACTGGAGGAGGCGTTTCCCAATTTTTAGACAGCTCTGGCGCGAGGGGATAGCGAGCCAGCATCTTCTTTTGAGGCACAAACTTCTTTCCCGGGTTTCCCCAGGGTTCCTGACGTATATCCACTAGGTGGTCAGAGTGAGGTAAAACTTGCTTAACCACCTTCTGACCTACCTGGTTTCTTAGGAGGGGCGGATGGCTCGGGATCATCCGTAATCTGTAGAATTAACTTAATAGCCTCCAAAAGATCAGGAACATCCACATGTGAACTACCCTCCCCCTCAGCAGTATCTGTGTCAGAATCTGTGGGGTCAGTGTAAGCGCCATCTTCATCAGACGAGGTGTCAGTGACAGCAGTGGATTGTGAGGAGATAAGAGCTCGCTTAGAGGACCCCTTGGTCTTAGGTGAGCGAGGGTCAGACTTTTTAGTAGTCAAGGACTGGTTCAACTTCTTCAATTGAGCAGACAAATTATCTGCCCACGGCGGGTTAGCTGCAGGGACCACATACAGTTGCACCGGCATAGGAGGTCCCATAGGGGGTGTTAGTTTAGTAACTAGCGTATGCAGAAGCGTGGAGAAAGTAGCCCACAGTGGATCACTATGCACCCCCGTTGCCACAGTCCCACTGGGGGGCAAGGAGCCCCCAGAACCAGAGCCCACAGCTGCTACAGTCTCCTCATAGGGATCTGTGGCTTCAGGAACACCGGCAGTGTGTTCAGCCCCAGAACCGTTACCTTCCGAAGCAGACATGATATAACTTGCAGTATCCGGTAACACAGTACAATTGTCAGCAGCACAATACCTCTTGCCCAAACCACTGCGCAGTGTAGTCAGCACAAGCAGGGTTACAGGAGAGATATGGTGACTAAAATCACAGAGAAAAATACGTATTAAAGTATATCTTGTGAAAATCCTATATAATTATAAAACCTGACGCACCAAGCCCCCTCAGGTTATAGAATCCTATATAATAGCCTTGTGATTCTGTGCCTGGCCCTCTAACGCTGGGCGGAGTCACAGTCACAGATCTGGGTGGCTGGATGCAGACTAGGAACAGTCCCCTCCCTCGGTCCGCCCATCCCCACCCAGTTCCCTCCCCATCTCCGCCCAGACCCTCTTTCCCTCCTCCCTGTACACTCCCTGCACCCTGGTGACACTGCAGCCGGTGAGTCTTGCGGCTGCCGCACACTCCGGAGGTGAATTCCGTGGATGACCTCTGACTGGCGCACCCGCCCGCCTCCCACCCGCGGCACCCACAGCCTTCACAACATCCACCCCCCACCCGCAGCACAGGCCTCCCTCCTCCCCGCACCCTCCCACCCGCGGCACCCACACCTGCAGCACCCCCCGCCCCTACTCGCACTCCCGCCCCTCCCCCACCCATAGCACCCACATCTGCAGCACCCCTCACCCGAGGCACCCCCGCCCCTCCCCCACCCACGGCAGATGCCCCTCCCCACCTGCGGCACTCCCGCCCACTCTCCCATCCGTTGAACCCACACCTGCAGCACCCACCGCCCCTCCCCCACCCGCGGCAGATGCCCCTCCCCCACCCATTGCACCCACACCTGCAGCACCCACCAACCCTCCCCGACCTGCGGCACTCCCGCCCCTCCCCCACCCGTTGCACCCACTCCTGCAGCACCCCCCTCCCCCACAGCACCCACCACATCTGTCCCCCACCCACGGTACACACCCCTCCCCCACCCGCGCCACTCCCGCCCCCTCCCCCACCTGTAGCACCCACAAACCGCCGCGCACCCCCCCACCCTCATACCCACCTCCCCCCCCCCCCCGCTACACCCGCGCACCCTTAACCCCATCCGCGGCTCCCCCACCCGCAGCACCCACAGTATCCACCACATCTGCCCCCCACCCGCGGCACTCCCGCCCCCTCCCTCACCCGTAGCACCCACACCCGCAGCACCCCTACCCCTCCCCCTCCCCCACCCGCGGCACTCCTGCCCCTCCCCCACCCACCGCACCCACCCCATCCGTCCCCCACCACGCCACACACTCTTCCCCCACCCGCAGCACTCCCACACCCTCCCCCACCCATATCACCCACAACACCCCTGCCCCTCCCCCACCTGCAGCACTCCCGCACCTACCCCACCTCCATACCCACCTCTCACCCACCCCTCCCCCACCCGCGGCATCCCTGCACCTCCCCCACCCCCATACCCACTCCCCCCCACCCGCGGCACCCACAGCATCCACCACATCTGCCCCCCACTCACGGCACCCGCCCCTCCCCCGCCCGCTGCACTCCCTCCCCCGCCCGCTGCATTCCCTCCCCCACCCGCAGCACCCCTGCACCTCCCCCACCCCTCCCCCACGCTACATTCCCGCACCCTCCATCCCTCCCCCACCCGCGGCACCCACAGCATCCACCACATTCGCCCCCCCCACCCGTTGCACATGCCCCTCCCCTACCCGCGGCACCCCCATACCCACCTCTCCCCCCCGCTACACCCCCGCACCCTCTACCCCACCCACTCCTCCCCCACCCACGGCACCAACAGCATCCACCACATCCGCGGCACACGTCCCCCCTCCCACCCACAGCATCCACCACATCCCCCTCCCACCCGCGGCACTCCCGCCCCCACCCGTAGCACCCACACCCGCAGCACCACCTGCCCACTCCCCTGCCCGCAGCGCATCCAGACCCCCACCCACCACACCCCGCAGCCGCCACTCCCCCAACCACAGCACCTCCGGCCCCCTTCCCCACCCACATCATCTACAGACACCTTTCCCCATTCGTGGACCTACCACACCTCCCCCACCAGCAGCACCTCTGGCCCACCTCCCACAGCACCTCCGGACCCCATCCACGGCTCCCCTGCAGCCACCCCTCCTCCACCCACAGCACTTCCAGAACCTATCACCCAACCTCACCCCCCCCCTGCAACCCCACCTCCCCAAACACCCCCCCCACTACATCACCCCTCCCCCACGCACACCACCTCCAGACTCCCTCCTTCATCCACAGCCCCCCGCACCCACCCCTACCCCACAAACAGCATCTACACTCCCCTTCCGCACCCGCACCTCCCCCATCCGCGCCCCCTCCACACCTACCCCTCCCCCACCCACAGCACCTCTGCACCCTTTCCGCCATCCGTGCCACTGCACCCACCCCTCCGCAACACCTCTGGACCCCCTCCCGCACCCACCACTCCACCACACGTAGCACCTCGGACACCATCCTCAGTCGCTACAAGTGATTCCCTGAATCGGGGTAATCAGCGGCACGGATAGGCACCTCCATCTTACTGAACCCACCCCCTTTCCAAACCCCCCACACACACACTGAACTTCTGTGAGTATAGTTGCTACCAATGTACATTGGATTAATAAAAAAAGTAATACTGTGGCCATTATGTGTCTAAGCGACACTGCTACCTGTGGCCATTGTGTATAAGTGGCACTGCTACCTGTGGGCACTGTGTGTATAAGTGACACTGCTACCTGTGGCCATTGTGTGTATAAGCGCCACTGCTACCTGTGGCCATTGTGTGTTTAAGTGGTGCTGCTACCTGTGGCCATTGTGTGTATAAGCGCCACTGCTACCTGTGGCCATTGTGTGTATAAGTGGTGCTGCTACCTGTGGCCATTGTGTGTATAAACGGCTCAGCTACCTGTGGGCGCTGTGTGTATAAGTGACTCTGCTACCCGTGGGTATTGTGTGTATAAGCGGCTCTGCTACCTGTGGGTATTGTGTGTATAAGCGGCTCTGCTACCTGTGGGTATTGTGTGTATAAGCTGCCCTGCTACCTCTGGCAACTGTGTGGATACGTGGCTCTGTTACCTGTGGCCATTGTGTATATAAGCGGCTCAGCTACCTGTGTCCATCGTGTGTATACGCGGCTCTAATACCTGTGACCACTGTGTGTGTAAGCTGCGCTGCATACACTAGTAGTATATACTACACTATGTTATTCATTGTGCCCTGCGGCCACTCTTCACGCCCTCACAAAGGGCTACGCCCCCTTGACAATCGCACGCCCTTCGCCCTTGCAATATTTACCCACTAGCATAAACTTTTTTGCAGGTAATACTCCATATAATAACAATTATAGCACAGTTGAAGCCTGTGCAGGGGTTAACGGGTCGTAGCCTCTTGCAACGGTATTTTCTGTCTAACACCTTACCTCTCTTTATCCTCTCCCTACCACCCTGACTCTCCCTATCCTTTACCAATCGCACAGCGTTTCTGTACATTCCCTTTTTCCCCCCTTACGCCTCTCTATTTTTTCTCAACCGGACCCCATTTCTGTATGCCCTCTATACTGCCCTGCATTCCTGAATCTGATATCTACCAGCCTGCGTATGTTCAAAGGCGTGCAGGGGTTAACGGGGCGTAGCCCCTAACGACGGTGTGAAGAGCGCCCGTAGTATAGGGATAGCCAGTTGAGTGAGAGACACAAAATGGAAACCACTCAGCAAGCTAATGCAGACACATATAGTCACAGTTATACAATGCAGAGGTTATTACTAACAATAATACTGCACTGGACCAGCTTATATATATAGCTATGTAGTCAATAGATACAACACTGCACAGTAAGAACTGGATGTATATCACAGGGTACTTGTACCCGAGAACCCTGACTAAATGCACTCTCTTAACTAACACTGTCTAATTGACATGTAGAATACTTAAGTGTCATGTAAAGTCACAGCGCTGACAACCAGGTGGCTTTACAAAGGAGGATTTGCCCAAGCAGTCCCAGGAACAGTGTAGCTGAGAGAAATAGCGCGCAAACACTGACAGGGAGTGAGGGAGAGACAGATATGCAGCTCCAGGGCGGGAGCATTTGCTGGAAATGGCGCCCTGGGGCTGGGGGAGGGGCTCCAGGTCCAAGCCTTATCCCCTCTGCTGGCAAAACTACCAGGTACTGTGGGCTACACACAAAACGGTTTTAAGAGAAAACCTGACCTGCACCCATGCCCTGGTGATCTAGTGGGATCGCCTGTACTGCCACAGTGTCCACCGCCAGCGCGCGCGGCCCGCCTCCCACTGACCGCGGCGGATCGCGATAAAGTACGGGTCCCGCGAGCGGGACCCACTCACCACCTCCCGAAGCGCGGACACGTGATCCCGGAGAGCCCCCGTCGTGTGTGCCTGACCAGAAGAAAACCGGAGCCTCCTGCTGTAGTTACCCGGCAACCAGGGCTCGGGAGAGTACAGCGCCGCTGGGGAGAGACGGAGCTGCAGCAGTGAATGTCACTAGTTTACAAAAAGAAAAAGAAGAAATTGGACTTGTAGTGGCGCACTATAGGGATTATATAATTTATAAAATGTAACCTTTATTAGTATGTTGTAAAAAGCCAATAACTGTGAAATATTAAAACCACATACAAATAGACAAACAAAGTGTAACATAAATCTTAAAACCACACACTGCGCTCGATGTGTTGTGCAATAATTTTGACCTCAGGGTACACTGACTTCTGATAAATTTGATATTTTAATCCTAACTGGTATCTAATCGGATGGTGTATTGGTGCTTATGTCCAATCAAGTGAGGTTATGGTTAATCAGAAAGTATTGGTCAGGTTAGTAATAAATTCCAGCATATATTATATTAATAGTAATTGACGCTCCATCACCATGGCATCCACTATATTTATTCAAAATGAGCATACATCCTCTGTCAATGCTGTAAATGTCATTCAGTGAGACTATGAGTTCATATAGTCTTTTGATATTTATACTGATGCTGGCAAAATCTGCCTATGAATACACCAGTGAGTGCTGTAACAGGGCCCAAACGTTCTCAGTCACTGCTGTCAACGCTGCCCAAATCACATGTAAATGTCCACATGTGATTAACAAACTAGATTTTATGCACTCATCTCTGATGCTGGTAAAATCTGCCTATAAGTGCACCAGTGAAAAATCAGGTATGAGTGTCTACATGTAATTATCAATATAAATTTTATGCATTTATTGTCATACCACATATATACACTGATGCTGGCAAAATCTGCCTATGAGTACACCAGTGAGTGCTATAACTAGGCACAAACGCACTCAGTCACTGCTGTCAGCGCTGACCAAATCCCGTGCAAGTGTCTGCATGTAAGTAACAAATGGGATTTTATGCTCTTGTCACTGATCCTGGCAAAATCAGCCTATGGATACACCCGTGAATATACCTCATATAGTGGATGTTAAATTTTATTTTATTTTTATTATTTTTATTTTCTTATTTTGTTTTGTTTAATCTTGCTGGAGTAAATTGAATATTCTTCTGACTGATTAATTAATAAACACATTAACCTCATTTGATTTTTCTGATCTCAATCAGTCAATCCTATCTTATACACTGCTATTAAATAATTCAATGTTGTGGCTGAGACCTGTCTGATATATGCTATCTATAGAAACATGGATTTGATACATTTGTCTCAGTTTGCAGCTGTCCCTTTCAATAATAACATGTGCTACCTTTTCAATGAAAATAATAAGAATTTACTTACCGATAATTCTATTTCTCGTAGTCCGTAGTGGATGCTGGGAACTCCGTAAGGACCATGGGAATAGCGGCTCCGCAGGAGACAGGGCACATCTAAAGAAAGCTTTAGGATCACCTGGTGTGCACTGGCTCCTCCCCCTATGACCCTCCTCCAAGCCTCAGTTAGGATACTGTGCCCGGACGAGCGTACACAATAAGGAAGGATTTTGAATCCCGGGTAAGACTCATACCAGCCACACCAATCACACTGTACAACTTGTGATCTGAACCCAGTTAACAGCATGATAATAGAGAAGCCTCTCGAAAAGATGGCTCACTACAACAATAACCCGAATTTTTTGGTAACAATAATTATGTACCAGTATTGCAGACAATCCGCACTTGGGATGGGCGCCCAGCATCCACTACGGACTACGAGAAATAGAATTATCGGTAAGTAAATTCTTATTTTCTCTGACGTCCTAGTGGATGCTGGGAACTCCGTAAGGACCATGGGGATTATACCAAAGCTCCCAAACGGGCGGGAGAGTGCGGATGACTCTGCAGCCCCCAATGAGAGAACTCCCGGTCCTCCTCAGCCAGGGTATCAAATTTGTAGAATTTTACAAACGTATTTGCTCCTGACCAAGCAACTGCTCGGCAAAGTTGTAAAGCCGAGACCCCTCGGGCAGCTGCCCAAGATGAGCCCACCTTCCTTGTGGAGTGGGCATTTACCGATTTTTGGCTGTGGCAGGCCTGCCACAGAATGTGCAAGCTGAATTGTACTACAAATCCAACGAGCAATAGTCTGCTTAGAAGCAGGAGCACCCAGCTAGTTGGGTGCATAGAGGATAAACAGCGAGTCAGATTTCCTGACTCCAGCCGTCCTGGAAACATATATTTTCCGGGTCCTGACAACGTCTAGCAACTTGGAGTCCTCCAAGTCCCTAGTAGCCGCAGGCACCACAATAGGTTTGGTTCAGGTGAACGCTGAAACCACCTTAGGGAGAAACTGAGGACGAGTCCTCAATTCCGCCCTGTCCGAATGGAAAATCAGATAAGGGCTTTTACAGGATAAAGCCACCAATTCTGACACGCGCCTGGCCCAGGCCAGAGCCAACAGCATGACCACTTTTTCTGTGAGATATTTTAACTCCACAGATTTAAGTGTGTCAAACCAATGTGACTTTTGGAACCCAAAAACCACCTGGAGATCCCAAAAGTGCCACTAAAGGCACAAAAGGAGGCTGTATATGCAGTACCCCTTTAACAAATGTCTGAACTTCAGGGACTGAAGCTAGTTCTTTTTTGGAAGAAAATTGACAGAGCCGAAATTTGAACCTTAATGGACCCCAATTTCAGGCCCATAGATACTCCTGTTTGCAGGAAATGTAGGAATCGACCCAGTTGAATTTCCTCCGTCGAGCCTTACTGGCCTCGCACCACGCAACATATTTTCGCCAAATGCGGTGATAATGTTTTGCGGTTACATCCTTCCTGGCTTTGATCAGGATAGGGATGACTTCATCCGGAATGCCTTTTTCCTTCAGGATCCGGCGTTCAACCGCCATGCCGTCAACGCAGCCGCGGTAAGTCTTGGAACAGACAAGGTCCTTGCTGGAGCAGGTCCCTTCTTAGAGGTAGAGGCTACGGATCCTCCGTGAGCATCTCTTGAAGTTCCGGTTACCAATTCCTTCTTGGCCAATCCGGAGCCACTAATATAGTGCTTACTCCTCTCCATCTTATCAATCTCAGTACCTTGGGTATGAGAGGCAGAGGAGGGAACCCATACACTGATTGGTACACCCACGGTGTTACCAGAGCATCTACAGCTATTGCCTGAGGGTCCCTTGACGTGGCGCAATACCTGTCGAGTTTTTCCCAACGGTTTATAATCATGTGGAAGACTTCTGGGTGAAGTCCTTACTCTCCCGGGTGGAGGTCGTGCTGAGGAAAACTGCTTCCCAGTTGTCCACTCCCGGAATGAAAACTGCTGACAGTGCTATCACATGGTTTTTCGCCCCGCGAAGAATCCTTGCAGCTTCTGCCATTGCCCTCCTGCTTCTTGTGGCACCCTGTCTGTTTACGTGGGTGACTGCCGTAATGTTGTCCGACTGGATCAACACCGGCTGACCTTGAAGCAGAGGTCTTGCTAAGCTTAGAGCATTGTAAATGGCCCTTAGCTTCAGGACATTTATGTGAAGTGATGTCTCCAGGCTTGACCATAAGCCCTGGATATTCCTTCCCTGTGTGACTGCTCCCCAGCCTCGCAGGCTGGCATCCGTGGCCACCAGGACCCAGTCCCGCATGCCGAATCTGCGGCCCTCTAGAAGATGAGCACTCTGCAACCACCACAGGAGGGATACCCTTGTCCCTGGTGACAGGGTTATCCGCTGAAGCATCTGAAGATGCGACCCGGACCACTGGAAAGTCTTGCGTGGAATCTGCCGAATGGGATTGCTTCGTAGGAAGCCACCATTTTTACCCAGAACCCTTGTGCATTGATGCACTGAGACTTGGTTCGGTTTTAGGAGGTTCCTGACTAGCTCGGATAACTCCCTGGCTTTCTCCTCCGGGAGAAACACCTTCTTTCTGGACTGTGTCCAGGATCATCCCTAGGAACAGAAGACAAGTCGTCGGAACCAGCTGCGATTTTGGAATATTGAGAATCCAATCGTGCTGCCGCAACACTACCTGAGGTAGTGCTACACCGATCTCCAACTGTTCCCTGGATCTCACCCTTATCAGGGAATCGTCCAAGTAAAGGATAACTAAAATTCCCTTCCTTCGAAGGAATATCATCATTACGGTCATTACTTCAGTAAAGACCCGGGGTGCCGTGGACCATCCCTACGGCAGCGTCTGAACTGATAGTGACAGTTCTGTACCATAACCTGAGATACCCTTGGTGAGAAGGGTAAATTTTGACATGAAGGTAAGCATCCTTGATGTCCCGAGACATCATGTAGTCCCCTTCTTCCAGGTTTGCAATCACTGCTCTGAGTGACTCAATTTTGAATTTGAACCTCTGTATGTAAGTGTTCAAAGATTTTAGATTTTAGATTTTAAAATCGGTCTCACCGAGCCGTCTGGTACCACAATAGTGTGGAATAATACCCCGTTCCCTGTTGCAGGAGGGGTACCTTAATTATCACCTGCTGGGAATACAGCTTGTGAATGGCTTCCAAAACTGCCTCCCTGTCAGCGGGAGACGTCGGTAAAACAGACTTTTGGAAACGGCGAGGGGAATACGTCTCGAATTCCAATTTGTACCCCTGAAATATTACCTGAAGGATCCAGGGGTCTACTTGCGAGTGAGCCCACTGCGCACTGAAATTCATTGAGAACGGGCCCCCACCGTGCCTGAACTTGTAAAGCCCTAGCGTCATACTGAGAGCTTGGCAGAGGCGGAAAAGGGTTTCTGTTCCTGAGAACTGGCTGATCTCTGCAGCCATTTTCCTCTCCCTCTGTCACGAGCAGAAAAGAGGAACCCTTTTGTCCGCTTGCCAACCAGGACTGCGCCTGATAATACGGCGTCTTATTTTGAGAGGCGACCTGGGGTACATCCCCCTTTTTTTTTTTTTTTTTTTTTTAAGGCAATACTTCCAAATGCCGTTTGGAATCCGCATCACCTGACCACTTTACTGGTATAATTGGACAACGCACTTATACTTGATGCCAGTCGGCAAATATTCCGCTGTGCATCATGCATATATAGAAATGCATCTTTTAATTGCTCTATAGGCAATAATATACTGTCCTTATCTAGGATATCAAATTTCCAGTCAGGGAATCCGACCACGCCAACCCAGCACTGCACATCCAGGCTGAGGCGATTGCTGGTCACAGTATAACACCAGTATGTGTGTAAATACATTTTAGGATACCCTCCTGCTTTCTATCAGCAGGATCCCTAAGGGCGGCCATCTCCAGAGAGGGTAGAGCCCTTGTTCTTACAAGCGTGTGAGCGCCTTATCCCCCCTAGGGGGTGTTTCCCAACGCACCCTAACCTCTGGCGGGAAAAGGTATACTGCCAAGAACTTTTTAGAAATTATCAATTGTTATCGGGGGGAAACCCACGCATCATCACACACCTCATTTTATTTCTCAGATTCAGGAAAACTACAGGAAGTTTTTCCTCACCAAACATAATACCCCTTTTTTTGGTGGTATTTATATTATCAGAAGAGTGTAAACTTTTTCCATTGCCTCAATCATGCAATGTGTGGCCCTATTGGAAATCACGGTTGTCTCTTCACCGTCGACACAGGAGTCAGTATCCGTGTCGGCGTCTGTATCTGAGGTAACGGGCGCTTTAGAGCCCCTGTATGAGACGTCTGGACATGCACAAGCTGAGTAGCCGGCTGTCTCATGTCAACCACTGTCTTTTATACAAAGCTGACACTGTCACGCAATTTCAACAGTACATCCACTCAGGTGTCGACCCCCCAGGGGGTGACAACACTATTACAGACACTCTACTCCGTCTCCTCATCATTTTTCTCCTCATACATGTCGACAAAAACGTACCGACACACAGCACACACACAGGGAATGCTCTGATAGAGGACAGGACCCCACTAGCCCTTTGGGGAGACAGAGGGAGAGTTTGCCAGCACACACCAGAGCGCTATATATATACAGGGATAACCTTATATAAGTGTTTTTCCCTTTATAGCTGCTGTATTGTTTATACTGCGCCTAATTTGTGCCCCCCTCTCTTTTTTAACCCCTTTCTGTAGTGTAGTGACTGCAGGGGAGAGCCAGGGAGCTTCCCTCCAACTGAGCTGTGAGGGAAAATGGCGCCAGTGTGCTGAGGAGATAGGCTCCGCCCCTTTCTCGGCGTCCTTATCATCCGTTTTCTTGTATGTTTTGGCAGGGGTTAAATGCATCCATATAGCCCAGGAGTTATATGTGATGCATTTATTTTAGCCATAAAAGGTTTTCTATCGATTTATTGCGTCTCAGGGCGCTGCCCCCCCAGCGCCCTGCACCCTCAGTGACCGGAGTGTGAAGTGTGCTGAGAGCAATGGCGCACAGCTGCGGTGCTGTGCGCCTACCTTTATCTGAAGACAGGAAAGTCTTCTGCCGCCGATTTTTCCGGACCTCTTCGCTCTTCTGGCTCTGTAAGGGGGCCGGCGGCGCGGCTCCGGTGACCCATCCAGGCTGAACCTGTGATCGTCCCTCTGGAGCTAATGTCCAGTAGCCTAAGAAGCCCAATCCACTCTGCACGCAGGTGAGTTCGCTTCTTCTCCCCTTAGTCCCTCGATGCAGTGAGCCTGTTGCCAGCAGGTCTCACTGAAAATAATAAACCTAAACTAAAACTTTCACAAAGAGCTCAGGAGAGCCCCTAGTGTGCACCCTTCTCGTCGGGCACAGAAAATCTAACTGAGGCTTGGAGGAGGGTCATAGGGGGAGGAGCCAGTGCACACCAGGTGATCCTAAAGCTTTCTTTAGATGTGCCCTGTCTCCTGCGGAGCCGCTATTCCCATGGTCCTTACGGAGTTCCCAGCATCCACTAGGACGTCAGAGAAATGTAGTATATAATGATATTATGTTGCTTGTACTCAGCATCTGGTTTTTATGCTGCAATATATGTAGGTGTTCGTAAGGTCTGACAATTCGTTACAACAGTAGCAATCTGTGTATCATCCCTGTTATAACGTTGCTAGACTCTTTCACCAGAGACATATGGCAAATAGTTGTTCTAAATGCAATGAAGCCCTATGAGGTCACACTCTGTGTATTCCTTGCTGTTACTGGTTCTTAACCAATTCTATTGAGGAGGACACCTGGGCTGGTTATCTATTGTGGTTGGATTCTTATCCTAATTCCTTAACTCCTCAATGAATATGTCCCCCATATCTAGGTTGGTAATACAGCTTTCACACAGGGATCAATATCTATCTGCACTTAATAAAACACATGAGCGCAATGTGAACCGCCGACGCGCGTTTCACAGATATGTTTTTTCGAGGCTAACCAGAGTGCCTCCGATAGCCGGAATTTAACAAGGGAGCCACGCCCATCACAGGAAGATTTTGCCCTCACGTGATACAGGGACCCTATCACGTCGCGGCTGCCATCTGACGCGGTATAGCGTCAGTACTCGTCCGATCACATGACCTGGTAGTCCAATCGCGGCACAGCTTCATCTAACATTCTACAGTGTCGGAGCTTGTCCGATCACCTGATCTATATAGACCTATCCCCGTACTGCTCCCTCAGCACTAGAGGTAGAGATGTAGGGATTTATTGTCTCCCGTGATGTGTGTGCTGTCCAGTATCATATATTCCCTTTTAAACTGTGGACTGGCTGGATTATTGTGCTAGACATACAAATAAGGTTTATATTATTTTAAAATTATACCTGGTAGGTCATCTTGGTCAAGTACATTAATATTAGGAAAGGAATTGTTGTAAATTATTTTTTATTTTCACTTTTTAAATGTTTTTAATTATTAATTTTTTAATTTTTTAACTCCCCAACATACGACTGTTATGTCACTAGTTTTTATTTTATTTAATTTTTAATAATATGAACCCCTTATCTTAAAAACTAATTGAAAATACTATAATAAAAAGTGTAACGTGACATAAAAAACAAATATAATAGTGACCAATAATGTGTGAGACAAAAGTGTTCATTATAATGATATGAATTTTGAAAGACTAATCCAAGATGAAAATAATACTTTTGTGTGCTGTGAAAAATCATAAATATGATTTGAAACGACAATATTATTCAATGGTGTGCTGTAACGTGAAGGTGGCATTGTGAAAATCAACCCATGTGGTGTCGTAAATAGTGTATGGGTGAATTAAAATAATAATAAGATGGTTGTGAGTTGTGCTTATTATGACAATATTTTTATTTTGTTTGATTGAATAAAATTGTGAGAAATAACACCACTTTTGTGATGATGTTGTGCTTCTGTTTTCCTTCTAATATGTATAATAGTACAACCTCAACATTTTCTTGTTAATTCTTAATTGATCTGTCATAGTGCCTATCATAAAATATGATGAGTTGATACTTTTTACACAGTCCAGACTTATCCAGATATAGGATATTCCTCCGGTATTGTGTTATTCTGTATATTAAGAATTCTGTATATTCTGTATATTAAGAAAATAAAAATAATAAAAATAAAATAAAATTTAACATCCACTATATGAGGTATATTCACGGGTGTATCTATAGGCTGATTTTGCCAGCATCAGTGACAAGTGCATAAAATCCCATTTGTTACTTACATGCAGACACTTGCACGGGATTTGGTCAGCGCTGACAGCAGTGACTGAGAGCGTTTGTGCCTAGTTATAGCACTCACTGGTGTACTCATAGGCAGATTTTGCCAGCATCAGTGTATATATGTGGTATGACAATAAATGCATAAAATTTATATTGATAATTACATGTAGACACTCATACCTGATTTTTCACTGGTGCACTTATAGGCAGATTTTACTAGCATCAGAGATGAGTGCATAAAATCTAGTTTGTTAATCACATGTGGACATTTACATGTGATTTGGGCAGCGTTGACAGCAGTGACTGAGAACGTTTGGGCCCTGTTACAGCACTCACTGGTGTATTCATAGGCAGATTTTGCCAGCATCAGTATAAATATCAAAAGACTATATGAACTCATAGTCTCACTGAACGACATTTACAGCATTGACAGAGGATGTATGCTCATTTTGAATAAATATAGTGGATGCCATGGTGATGGAGCGTCAATTACTATTAATATAATATATGCTGGAATTTATTACTAACCTGACCAATACTTTCTGATTAACCATAACCTCACTTGATTGGACATAAGCACCAATACACCATCCGATAGATACCAGTTAGGATTAAAATATCAAATTTATCAGAAGTCAGTGTACCCTGAGGTCAAAATTATTGCACAACACATCGAGCGCAGTGTGTGGTTTTAAGATTTATGTTACACTTTGTTTGTCTATTTGTATGTGGTTTTAATATTTCACAGTTATTGGCTTTTTACAACATACTAATAAAGGTTACATTTTATAAATTATATAATCCCTATAGTGCGCCACTACAAGTCCAATTTCTTCTTTTTCTTTTTGTAAACTAGTTCTAATTATTGGCAACAATATATCCTGTGGCAGCACCCCCACAAGAAGTCTAATTCAAGACAGGTGATACGATATGGGGTTTAAATGAATTGAAAGAAACATATAAGATTATACTAGTGCAATAGCTATCCCCTTCCCCTTTTTCCCCATTCGTAGTGAATGTCACTAGACATGTACACACTGCTACAGCCATTGAAGTCTTCACTTTTCTTCTCAAAAAAGCTCTTCTTAGGGCTGCCCAGAGCAGCCCCTCTGTTATGTGCCTGCTATCTGCGGCACCAACTACAAAACTGAGCTCCTGTGCAGGGAGGCGAGGTTATAGAGGAGGCGGCGCTGTGCATTCTGGGAACAGTCAAAGCTTTTGAGCCTGTTGGTGCCTCGGATCAAGATCCTACTCTACACCCCTATGTCTTTCCTTGTGGAGCCCAGTGTACCCCGCAGCAGAAATACATTTTTTCCCTCAAAATTCTACACACAATATCCCAACATGAAAAGAGTGTTTAGAGATTTTTGCAAATTTATTAAAAATAAAAAACTAAGAAATCACATGTACATAAGTATTCACAGCCTTTGCTCAATACTTTGTTGATGCATCTTTGGCAGCAATTACAGCTTCAAGTCTTTTTGAATATGATGCCACAAGCTTGGCACACCTATCTTTGGGCAGGTTCGCCCATTCCTCTTTGCAGCACGTCTCAAGCTCAATCAGGTTGGATGGGAAGCTTCGGTGCACAGCCAATTTTCAGATCTCTCCAGAGATGTTCAATCGGACTCAAGTCTGGGCTCTGGCTGGGCCACTGAAGGACATTCATAGAGTTGTCCTGAAGCCACTCCTTTGATATCTTGGCTGTGTGCTTAGGGTCATTGTCCTGCTGAAAGATGAACCGTCATTTTAGTCTGAGGTCAAGAGCACTCTGGAGCAGGTTTTCATCCAGGATGTCTCTGTACATTGCTGCATTCATCTTTCCCTCTGTCCTGACTGGTCTCCCAGTTCCATCTGCTAAAAAACATCCCCACAGAATGATGCTGCCACCACCATGCTTCACTATAGGGATGGTATTGGCCAGGTGATGAATGGTGCCTAATTTCCTCCAAGCATGACGCCTGGCATTCACGCCAAAGAGTTCAATCTTTGTCTCATCAGACCAGAGAATTTTGTTTCTCATTGTCTGAGAGTCCTTCAGGTGCATTTTGGCAAACTCCAGGCAGGCTGCCATGTTGCTTTTTTTTAGGAGTGGCTTCCGTCTGGCCACTCTACCATACAGGCCCGATTGCTGCAGGGATGGTTGTCCTTCTGGAAGGTTCTCCTCTTTCCACAGAGGAAATGCTGTAGTTCTGACAGAGTGATCATCGGATTCTTGGTCACCTCCATGACTAGGCCCTTCTCCCCCTATAGCTCAGTTTAGACGGCCAGCCAGCTCTAGGAAGAGTCCTGGTGGTTCCAAACGTCTTCAATTTACAGATGATGGCGTCCACTGTGCTCATTGGGACCTTCAAAGCAGCACATATTTTTTAGTACCCTTTCCCAGATTTGTGCCTCGATACAATCCTGACTCAGAGGTCAACAGACAATTCCTTTGACTTCATGTTTGGTTTGTGTTCAGACATGCACTGTCAAGAGTAGCACCTTATATAGACAGGTGTATGCTTTTCAAAATCATGTCCAGTCAACTGAATTTTCCACAGGTGGACTCCAATTAAGCTGTAGGAGCATCTCAAGGATGGTTAGTGGAAACAGGATGCACCTGAGCTCAATTTTGAGCTTCACGGCAAAGGTTGTGGATACTTATGTACATGTGATTTCTTAGTTTTTTATTTTTAATAAATTTGCAAAAATCTCAAGAAAACTTTTTTAACGTTCTCATTATAGGGTATTGTGTTTAGAAGTTTGAGGGGAAAAATGAATTTATTTCATTTTGGAATTAGGGGTATATACAATTGCGGTAAGCGGTTGACCGCGAGGTTATGTGGAGTCACTCTCGCGGTCAACCACTGACCGCAAAGTTCCCACCATTGGATACAATGGAGCGCCTATGTGCTACATTGTATCTCGAGTGCACCGCCTGACAGCTCAGACGCGTACAGCCAATCAGGAGAGTGCCACGACGTGGCGCTCCCTGATTGGCTGAAGGGACCCTCTTTGACAGCAGTCATGGGGGGTCCCGGCAGTCGGGGAAAGGGGTCCCATGTGTAAACATGGGACCCCTTTCAGTGCGTGGTCCCCGTTTTTTTATTTTGCCAAGTACGTGGATTACAAACTAAGAAGAGGACAGATCTACACAGGATTGTTGTGAGTATAATTTTATTTACAGGTACCCCGTGGATTCTACGTGGAGAAGGGGAACGACACTTCGTGTCAACATAGGTAAGTATGTGTGTATGTTGGTGTGCATGTATGTAATAAAGTTATACTGTCACGGTGTGTGTGTACTGTTTTTATTTGGGTATTATTTTGTAGTATTACTACAGGTACCAGTGGGCCCGTTTTTCCCCTGCATGCTGGAACTTGTGGTTCTCCAAGTACCAGCTTGCGGGGGAGGCTTGCTGGGACTTGTAATTCTGCTACAAAAAAACAATATTCTTTATTCTGACACATGGCTATCAGCCCCCCATCCGCTGCTCTTGGATGGGGGGGGGGGGGGGGGGGGACAGCCTCGGGCTTCACCCCTGGCCCTTGGGTGGCTGGAGGGGGGGCCTTTGATTTAAGGGGTCCCCACTCCTCCAGTGTACCCCAGCCAGGGGTGACTAGTTAGTGATTTAATGCCAGGGCCGCAGGGACCTATATAAAAGTGTCCCCCGGCTGTGGCATTATCTCTCTGACTAGTGGAGCCCGGTGTTGGTGTTAAAAATACGGGGGACCCCTACGTGTTTTGTCCCCCGTATTTTTGGCACCAGGACCGGACGCAGAGCCAGGTGCTGGTTGTTAAAATACGGGGGATCCCATGTCATTTTTCCCCCCGTATTTTTACAACCAGGACCAGCTCAAAGAGCCCGAGGCTGGTTATGCTTAGGAGGGGGGACCCCACGCAATTTTTTTCAGGTTTTTTTTAACACTTTTGTGCCGTCCATGAAGTCGAATCCAGGACGCACACTATTGTCAATTGGTCCGTTTTTCGACAGCGGGACTGTCGAATCCGTTTTTTATTGAATATGTCTAAGTCGGGTCCCGGCGGCCGGGATTCAACAGTCAAATTGTGTTGAATCCAAAAACGGTCGAATTCCAGCCGGAATTCAACCGCAATTGCATATACCCCTAAGTCTGCAACATAACGAACTGTGGAAAAAGTGAAGCGCTGTGAATACTTTCCGGATGCACTATATATATATATATATATATATATATAAAAATAAATAAATGTATGTATAAATGCATGTATGTATGTATGTATGTATATTGCACTACAGCTAGTTCCATAGTATAAGTAGACTGATATGATGCTTCCGTCACGCCCATTTTCCAGGGTATCCACAATCCCACATCAGTAGGAGTAGAAAGATTTTTCAAGGTATTCAAAAAATGTGCATGCAAATAATTAGACACAAATGTGCAAATAAAATCAAAACAGGGGAGACCTGTCATTTTGTTACTGTCTCCTATAGAAACACCTTTATCAGCATTTTCACATTGCATTTCATATATAAAGACTAGCTGTTCTACCCGTTCTTCCCAAGGGAGTTTCTGATTTTCACGGTTGTAAATATACATGAGTGTTAAAAATTTGGTAAATCTATAAAGCTGTAAATTTGTAAGTAAATATTAATCCATGGTTCTTGGCTTTACCAGAGGAGCACCCACAGCAGATACGGTAAAGAGTGACAGGACAATTTTTGTAGTTTATTAAATTCTACACACTGGAGGTGCAATCCAAATTTTGATCTGATTGTCCGTTTGGGCGTTATCGTTCCCGCAACGTAAACCATGCATCGGTAATGATGTAATGTCAACACCCTTTTTTGATCCCTTAGGGGAGATTAAAATTCCAATTACATAGATCTCCTATTTCCCACCTGAAGTATAACTATGTTAAACTTCAACTTCCTAACATTAACACTATATAAAATAAATGTATAAAAATAAAAGAAAACTTTTTAAAGTGAGCAACAATGAAAATAGGTTAACTAAATGCATCTATAATATCAATGATGGTAAAACTGAATTTAACCATTATCTAGATCAGTGATTTTCAACCTTTAACTCGTGGCAAACCGAACAATATTTTAAAATTGCCAAAGCAAACCATCAGTTCCCCACGGGGAAAAAAAACCACATTGGCCCTCACAGTAAAATAAAAATAAAAAAATCCTCGCATACATTGGCATACACAGAAAAAACAATCACATTGCTCCCCACATAAATCATGTTTGCTCCCTACATAAATAAATCACATTGCTCCCCACATAAATCAATCACATTGCTCCCTACATAAATAAATCACATTGCTCCCCACATAAATCAATCACATTGCTCCCTACATAAATGAATCCCATTTATCCCCACATAAATCCTATTGCTCCACACTTAAATTAATCACATTGCTCCCCACATGAATTAGTCCCATTGCTCCCAACATAAATCCTTTTGCTCCCCACATAAATTATTCACATTGTTCCCCCTATAAATCCTTTTGCTCCCCACAGGAAAAATAAAATAACAAATATTAGCCCCTACCTGTCAGCTGTCCTCCTCCCTGTCCCTCAGTGGCAGGGGTTGTTCATAGTGGAGTGCTACGAATACTGAGCACGGGGCGGTCGGGCCAGTGTGGATGTGGGTGGGCAGGGAAAGTTGTGGATGCGGGCGGGAACTTGTGTATGTAAGCGAGTGGGCTTGCTGGGTGGTGAGACGCGGCGGCCGTGACCTAGGATGTCACACTGCCGCGTCTTCAAGGCATAGGTCACAGCTGGTCCTCTAAGAAGAGCCTGTCTGTGCCACAGTTCGCTCTAAAAGGTGCAGGCAGTGACTGACTACACGGCACACCTTGCAACTGCATACCTCCCAACATGACCCTCTCCAGGAGGGACAAAATGCTCTGCTTCTGGGCCTCTCTCTTAAATTATGATTGCCGGCACCTGTTTTTAACAGGTTAATGGATAAGAAAGGTGTTTCAGCACAGGTGATGGCAATCATACATTCAGAGGGAAGTCCAGGAGCAGAGCATTGTGTCCCTCCTGGAGAGAGTCATGTTGGGAGGTATGCAACTGGTCGCGGCACACTGTTTGAAAAAGCCTGATCTAGATGTATATAAACTATGGCTCAGATTTATCAAGCCTTAAACAGTAATAAATCGCACGGTGATAAATTACCAGCCAACCAGCTCCTAACTGTCATGTTACAGGCTGTGTTTGAAAAATGACAGTTAGGAGCTGATTGGCTGGTACTTTATCACTGTGCAATTTATCACTCTCCAAGGCTTGATAAATCTGGGCCAATATGTATCCACAGTTAAACTCAAATCGGGCTATCACAGATCACTAGTTATCTCTGGAGCCATTAGCTAATGTATAGCTCCCAGGTGTTAATCAATATAATGACTAGAGGGCTGTGAGATTATTATCTGCTGTTGAATGATATGTTTCTTCTTAATTACATCAAGAGTACGCAAAATAAGATGAACTCATTCAGCATGGATATTGCTGTATCTGAATAACCAAATCATACTACGCAAGATGTCTATTACAAATAAATGATTTCCAGCTTTGTTACTTAGGAGATATACACGATCACGTCATTGGAATAAGATAAACTGACTACCTTATGTATCATCTGTGTTTCAGAAATACATCTCCATTATTATTTTTAGTGTCTCAGGATCAGGGACAAATCTGTAATTGAAATTCCATGACTCATATCTGCTTTTGGGTATGTGGAGAGACGGACTTATATCAGCCTTGAGAGTTGGTGTGCACAACAGGCTTATACCACTATGCTCCTCCTAATGTTATCTGTCATGGGGTATATTCAATTAGTGTCAAATTTTCTGACAGTCGGAAAATTGGCACTAATTCGACCTTAGCGTATTCAATAGTGGGCGTTTTGCCCATTTTTTAATCCATTTTCAACCTTGCCTTTACGTTTAGTTTTTTTTTTGTCGAATCGGCATGGGCGACAACGGACCCAAACTCTGTTGAAAACGCCCGCAAATTCGACAAAACACGTGGATCGGCGGCGAATTTGCCGATCCATGTAGTTGTAATCGTGTGGATTTTTTGACAAGTCGAAAAAACGGCACGAGCATTGAAAAGGTCGAATGTAAGTTCGACCTAAAAATGGGCGAAAAGTGCCGTTTTTCCGACTGGTTGAAAAAAATGGCACTAATTGAATACCCTTAGCCGTAAGTCCAGTAAGCTGCCATCTTTCCCAAACGGATATCTACAATAACCCAGATCACTGTCACATAGGATTTTCACTATTATGTGGAAGTATTTTACAAGCCACTAGCGGCCTTAAGGTGCATACACACGGTGAGATTTGGGCTAACCCCGATTCTCACTATGCGACAGGGGCTAGGTCGGCATCGCAAGCGCATAATGACTGTGCTTGCGATACTGACTAATGTGCGATTTTAGCTAAGTGTCAATTTTAACTATTTTTTCTACAAGATAGGCAAAATTGACTTGCCTGCACAGTCTATCTAGGCTTGCAATGCCGACCGCATGGGACCACGCATTGACATCGCATTGGGATCGCAAGGCGACTTTCCCCTTTCGATCAGCACTAACTTTTCTTACGATTTTGACTATATAGTTAAAATCGTAAGAAAATATCTCATCGTGTGTATACACCATTACTGTACATTGCCAACCTCTGTCAGATGTCTCTCACTAGGAACCTTTCCTGGAAAAATAAACTTGCCTTACCACTCTTATGTTCCTGCCACATCAATAATAACACCTGCATTTACCCATCCAGGCCAGTGAAATAACGAATAGGTGGTAAACTAACACATTTGTGGCCAATAAGCACAAATAATATCTGGACTATATCAAACTACTGAGGACCATTCTTCTCACACAGAAAGTATGCCACTATTTTGTATTTTATGGATGGTGAATGTACATTCAAATCTGCCTATAGAACCAAAGCTTTCCTTATTTCTAGCAGTGGCATCACTAGGTGGGTGCTCACCACAGCGAGTCACACCATGCGAGGGGGTGACACCAAAGGCAGAGCAGCAGAGTCATGAAACGGGGGCATGCCACAAGGCCACACCCTTTTTCCAGTGAAGCCATGCCCCCTTTTTGGATGTGTACGCGCTGAAGGATCCTGATTTGTAGGAGATACAGCCAGTGAGTAGACAGTGTCTAGTTAGACAGCTAACAGGTCGACCTCATATGGTCGACATGCAATAGTTGGGCATGGTCAAAAGGTTAACAGGTAAAAGGTTGACAGCTACAAAAAGTCAACAGCTTCAAAAGGTCGACATGACAATGGTCAAAGCGCAAATGGTCGATACAAGCTTTTTTTGTGCTGAGCGAAGCAATAGCGGAGCGAGGCACCTTGCCCAAAGCGAGGAGAGCCCATGAGGGTACACATTCACACTAATTGTGGTCACAGGTGATGAAACATACAAAATAAAACCCCACATTTTTATCAACTTGGTCGACCTTTTCTGTGTCGACCATTTCCGGTAGATCTATTATATGACACCCAATTTGCACAAGGTGACACCAACCCTAGTGACGCCACTGATTTTGGGAAAGAAATACGTGGTGTATTTTGAAGTTAGCAGCAGGCATTTGAGTCAAGGAATTCTCAGTTCTATTATTATACTGTACTTGTTATTAATCTCAAATGGTGCTCCAACCAATCAGCTCCTAATGGTCATGTGACAGGAGCTGATTGGTTGGAGCACCATTTAAAAATCGTAACGAGTGATAACAAGAATATCACTCATTATTAAATATACCCCATAATCTCATAAATATCATTAGCCAATGTTTTTATTAAACAGTGTCTTTTACTGACGACAGCAGCCCTCTGAATGATTTAATACAGGTACTGGTATGCTGGACTGGTCAGTCGCCGAGTCTTTCTCTAACGTCCTAGTGGATGCTGGGGACTCCGAAAGGACCATGGGGAATAGCGGCTCCGCAGGAGACTGGGCACAAAAGTAAAAAGCTTTAGGACTACCTGGTGTGCACTGGCTCCTCCCCCTATGACCCTCCTCCAAGCCTCAGTTAGATTTTTGTGCCCGAACGAGACGGGTGCAGGCTAAGGGGCTCTCCTGAGCTGCTTAGTGTAAAAGTTTAAAAGTAGGTTTTTTATTTTCAGTGAGACCTGCTGGCAACAGGCTCACTGCACCGAGGGACTAAGGGGAGAAGAAGCGAACTCACCTGCGTGCAGAGTGGATTGGGCTTCTTAGGCTACTGGACATTAGCTCCAGAGGGATGATCACAGGCCCAGCCATGGATGGGTCCCGGAGCCGCGCCGCCGGCCCCCTTACAGAGCCAGAAGAGTGAAGAGGTCCGGAAAATCGGCGGCAGAAGACGTCCTGTCTTCAATAAGGTAGCGCACAGCACCGCAGCTGTGCGCCATTGCTCTCAGCACACTTCACACTCCGGTCACTGAGGGTGCAGGGCGCTGGGGGGGGGGGGCGCCCTGAGACGCAATAAAAAAACTTTTTTTGGCAAAAAATACATCACATATAGCTCCTGGGCTATATGGATGCATTTAACCCCTGCCAATTTTTCCATTAAAAAGCGGGAGAAAGGCCGCCGTGAAGGGGGCGGAGCCTATCTCCTCAGCACACTGGCGCCATTTTTTCCTCACAGCTCCGTTGGAGGAAGGCTCCCTGACTCTCCCCTGCAGTCCTGCACTACAGAAACAGGGTAAAACAAGAGAGGGGGGGCACTAAATTGGCATATTAATATATACAGCAGCTATATTAAGGAAAAACACTTATATAAGGTTATCCCTGTATATATTATCCCTGTATATATATAGCGCTCTGGTGTGTGCTGGCAAACTCTCCCTCTGTCTCCCCAAAGGGCTAGTGGGGTCCTGTCCTCTATCAGAGCATTCCCTGTGTGTGTGTGCGCTGTGTGTCGGTACGCTGTGTCGACATGTATGAGGAGGAAAATGGTGTGGAGGCGGAGCAATTGCCTGTGTTAGTGATGTCACCCCCTAGGGAGTCGACACCTGACTGGATGGTCTTATGGAAAGAATTACGTGATAGTGTCGGCACTTTACAAAAGACTGTTGACGACATGAGACAGCCGGCAAATCAGTTAATACCTGTACAGGCGTCTCAAACACCGTCAGGGGCTATAAAACGCCCATTACCTCAGGTCGATACAGACACTGACACGGACACTGACTCCAGTGTCGACGGTGAGGAAACAAACGTATTTTCCAGTAGGGCCACACGTTACATGATCACGGCAATGAAGGAGGTTTTGAACATTTCTGATACTACAAGTACCACAAAAAAGGGTATTATGTGGGGTGTGAAAAAACTACCCGTAGTTTTTCCTGAATCAGATTAATTAAATGAGGTGTGTGATGAAGCGTGGGTTTCCTCCGATAAAAAACTGCTAATTTCTAAAAAATTATTGGCATTATACCCTTTCCCGCCAGAGGTTAGGGCGCGTTGGGAAACACCCCCTAGAGTGGATAAGGCGCTCACACGCTTATCAAAACAAGTGGCGTTACCGTCTCCTGATACGGCCGCCCTCAAGGAACCAGCTGATAGGAAGCTGGAAAATATCCTAAAAAGTATATACACACATACTGGTATTATACTGCGACCAGCAATCGCCTCAGCCTGGATGTGCAGTGCTGGGGTGGCTTGGTCGGATTCCCTGACTGAAAATATTGATACCCTGGACAGGGACAATATATTATTGACTATAGAGCATTTAAAGGATGCATTTCTATATATGCGTGATGCACAGAGGGATATTTGCACTATGGCATCAAGAGTAAGTGCGATGTCCATTTCTGCCAGAAGAGGGTTATGGACGCGACAGTGGTCAGGTGATGCGGATTCCAAACGGTATATGGAAGTATTGCCGTATAAAGGGGAGGGTCGGTCTATCGGACCTGGTGGCCACGGCAACGGCTGGGAAATCCACCTTTTTACCCCAAGTCACCTCACAGCAGAAAAAGATACCGTCTTTTCAGGCTCAGTCCTTTCGTCCCCATAAGGGCAAGCGGGCAAAAGGCCACTCATATCTGCCCCGGGGCAGAGGAAGGGGAAAAAGACTGCAGCAGACAGCCTCTTCCCACGAACAGAAGCCCTCCCCCGCTTCTGCCAAGTCCTCAGCATGACGCTGGGGCCTTACAAGCGGACTCAGGCAAGACGGTGGGGGCCCGTCTCAAGAATTTCAGCGCGCAGTGGGCTCACTCGCAAGTGGACCCCTGGATCCTGCAGGTAGTATCTCAGGGGTACAAATTGGAATTCGAGACGTCTCCCCCTCGCCGGTTCCTGAAGTCTGCTTTACCAACGTCTTTCCCCGACAGGGAGGCGGTATTGGAAGCCATTCACAAGCTGTATTCCCAGCAAGTGATAATCAAGGTACCCTTCCTACAACAGGGAAAGGGGTATTATTCCACGCTGTTTGTGGTACCGAAGCCGGACGGCTCGGTGAGACCCATTTTAAATCTGAAATCCTTGAACACTTATATAAAAAGGTTCAAGTTCAAGATGGAGTCACTCAGAGCAGTGATAGCGAACCTGGAAGAAGGGGACTATATGGTGTCTCTGGACATCAAGGATGCTTACCTCCATGTCCCAATTTGCCCTTCTCACCAAGGGTACCTCAGGTTTGTGGTACAGAACTGTCACTATCAGTTTCAGACGCTGCCGTTTGGATTGTCCACGGCACCCCGGGTCTTTACCAAGGTAATGGCCGAAATGATGATTCTTCTTCGAAGAAAAGGCGTCTTAATTATCCCTTACTTGGACGATCTCCTGATAAGGGCAAGGTCCAGAGAACAGTTAGAGGTCGGAGTAGCACTATCTCAAGTAGTACTACGACAGCACGGATGGATTCTAAATATTCCAAAATCGCAGCCGATTCCGACGACACGTCTGCTGTTCCTAGGAATGATTCTGGACACAGTACAGAAAAAGGTGTTTCTCCCGGAAGAGAAAGCCAGGGAGTTATCCGACCTAGTCAGGAACCTCCTAAGACCAGGCCAAGTGTCAGTACATCAATGCACAAGGGTCCTGGGAAAGATGGTGGCTTCTTACGAAGCGATTCCATTCGGCAGATTCCACGCAAGAACTTTTCAGTGGGATCTGCTGGACAAATGGTCCGGATCGCATCTTCAAATGCATCAGCGGATAACCCTGTCTCCAAGGACAAGGGTGTCTCTCCTGTGGTGGTTACAGAGTGCTCATCTCCTAGAGGGCCGCAGATTCGGCATTCAGGATTGGGTCCTGGTGACCACGGATGCCAGCCTGAGGGGCTGGGGAGCAGTCACACAGGGAAGAAATTTCCAGGGCTTGTGGTCAAGCATGGAAACGTCACTTCACATAAATATCCTGGAACTCAGGGCCATTTACAATGCCCTAAGTCAGGCAAGACCTCTGCTTCAGGGTCAGCCGGTGTTGATCCAGTCGGACAACATCACGGCAGTCGCCCACGTAAACATACAGGGCGGCACAAGAAGCAGGAGGGCAATGACGGAAGTGGCAAGGATTCTTCGCTGGGCGGAAAATCATGTGATAGCACTGTCAGCAGTGTTCATTCCGGGAGTGGACAACTGGGAAGCAGACTTCCTCAGCAGACACGATCTTCACCCGGGGGAGTGGGGACTTCACCCAGAAGTCTTCCACATGATTGTGAACCGTTGGGAAAAACCAAAAGGTGGACATGATGGCGTCCCGCCTCAACAAAAAACTGGACAGATATTGCGCCAGGTCAAGGGACCCTCAGGCAATAGCTGTGGACGCTCTGGTAACACCGTGGGTGTACCAGTCAGTGTATGTGTTCCCTCCTCTTCCTCTCATACCAAAAGTACTGAGAATCATAAGAAGGAGAGGAGTAAAGACTATACTCGTGGCTCCGGATTGGCCAAGAAGGACTTGGTACCCGGAAATTCAAGAGATGCTCACGGAAGACCCGTGGCCTCTACCTCTAAGAAAGGACCTGCTCCAGCAGGGACCATGTCTGTTCCAAGACTTACCGCGGCTGCGTTTGACGGCATGGCGGTTGAACGCCGGATCCTGAAGGAAAAAGGCATTCCGGATGAAGTCATCCCTACCCTGATCAAAGCCAGGAAGGATGTGACCGTACAACATTATCACCGTATTTGGCGAAAATATGTTGCGTGGTGCGAGGCCAGGAAGGCCCCTACAGAGGAATTTCAACTGGGTCGATTCCTGCATTTCCTGCAAACAGGACTGTCTATGGGCCTAAAATTAGGGTCCATTAAGGTTCAAATTTCGGCCCTGTCAATATTCTTCCAAAAAGAACTAGCTTCTGTTCCTGAAGTTCAGACGTTTGTCAAGGGAGTACTGCATATACAGCCTCCTTTTGTGCCTCCAGTGGCACCTTGGGATCTCAATGTAGTTTTGGAGTTCCTAAAATCACATTGGTTTGAACCACTCACCACTGTGGACTTAAAATATCTCACATGGAAAGTGGTAATGCTGTTAGCCCTGGCTTCAGCCAGGCGTGTTTCAGAATTGGCGGCTTTATCCTATAAAAGCCCTTACCTAATTTTTCATACGGACAGGGCAGAATTGAGGACTCGTCCTCAATTTCTCCCTAAGGTGGTTTCAGCATTTCACTTAAACCAGCCTATTGTGGTGCCTGCGGCTACTAGGGACTTGGAGGATTCCAAGTTACTGGACGTAGTCAGGGCCCTGAAAATATATGTTTCCAGGACGGCTGGAGTCAGAAAATCTGACTCGCTGTTTATCCTGTATGCACCCAACAAGTTGGGTGCTCCTGCTTCTAAGCAGACTATTGCTCGTTGGATTTGTAGTACAATTCAGCTTGCACATTCTGTGGCAGGCCTGCCACAGCCAAAATCTGTAAAAGCCCATTCCACAAGGAAAGTGGGCTCATCTTGGGCGGCTGCCCGAGGGGTCTCGGCTTTACAACTTTGCCGAGCAGCTACTTGGTCAGGGGCAAACACGTTTGCTAAATTCTACAAATTTGATACCCTGGCTGAGGAGGACCTGGAGTTCTCTCATTCGGTGCTGCAGAGTCATCCGCACTCTCCCGCCCGTTTGGGAGCTTTGGTATAATCCCCATGGTCCTTTCGGAGTCCCCAGCATCCACTAGGACGTTAGAGAAAATAAGAATTTACTTACCGATAATTCTATTTCTCATAGTCCGTAGTGGATGCTGGGCGCCCATCCCAAGTGCGGATTGTCTGCATTACTTGTACATAATTGTTACAAAAATCGGGTTATTGTTGTTGTGAGCCATCTTTTCAGAGGCTCCTTCTGTTATCATGCTATTAACTGGGTTCAGATCACAAGTTGTACGGTGTGATTGGTGTGGCTGGTAAGAGTCTTACCCGGGATTCAAAATCCTTCCTTATTGTGTACGCTCGTCCGGGCACAGTATCCTAACTGAGGCTTGGAGGAGGGTCATAGGGGGAGGAGCCAGTGCACACTGCACACCAGGTAGTCCTAAAGCTTTTTACTTTTGTGCCCAGTCTCCTGCGGAGCCGCTATTCCCCATGGTCCTTTCGGAGTCCCCAGCATCCACTACGGACTATGAGAAATAGAATTATCGGTAAGTAAATTCTTATTTTCTCTCCCTCCTCTGTGCGGCAGATACAGTACAGGTTGAGTATCCCATATCCAAATATTCCGAAATACGGAATATTCCGAAATACGGACTTTTCTGTGTGAGAGTGAGATATTGAAACCTTTGTTTTCTGATGGCTCAATGTACACAAACTTTGTTTAATACGCAAAATTAAAAATATTGTATTAAATGACCTTCAGGCTGTGTGTATAAGGTGTATATGAAACATAAATGTATTGTGTGAATGTAGACACACTTTGTTTAATGCACAAAGTTATAAAAAAATATTGGCTAAAATGACCTTCAGGCTGTGTGTATAAGGTGTATATGTAACATAAATGCATTCTGTGCTTAGATTTAGTTCCCATCACCATGATCTCTCATTATGGTATGCAATTATTCCAAAATACGGAAAAATACGATATCCAAAATACCTCTGATCCCAAGCATTTTGGATAAGGGAGACTCAACCTGTACAACACCAGGCCTCAGCATCTCATCCCACGGACATGTACTGTTCCCGTCCCGTCTCCCCCTGCGCATACCGGAGAAGTGACATCATTCAAGATTATAATGTAGATACTGATCTAATGTAACATCGTGGAGATCTGCACTTCCATTTACCAGCTACTGTAACAAATCACGTTTGAGGAATTTGCAGTGCGATTGTTACTGGCACAATAGACTTGTGCTCGGGTCCTGAAAATATTGACTATGACATTGTATTTGAAATGACATAAAAAGTCCAGTCTTTAACCACAAATACACCAAAAATATCTGTTAGTTTCATTGCACCCAATCACAGCGGAGATCTTTGTTTTTGCAGCAAAACACATACCTGGGCCGGCCAATGTTCTATTTACTTCCAGAGAACTAGGCAGCACAAAAACCAACATAATCCTGGGCTGCCTACACGCCAGCCCTGCTTTGAGATTACACAATCTGGGTGCTGTGAATGTACACATTCTGTACAGAATGAGATAAAAGTAGAGATGCCCATTTAATTAGAGACAATAAATTTAGCAGTGCTATTTTAGATCTTTGTTGTATTTTCACGCATGACTTCAGGAAAACTAACACATTCTTTTCTTGCAGTTACACAACCGTGAAGAAGGTGGAACTGAAAGTTTGTTTTGAAGCAAAAAATTATTTTGGTTGTGAGCACCCAAGCAAACAGATTACATAATTTCTAAAAAAAACAAGTGTGCATGGGCTTACAAATAAGTACCAGAAGTAAGAAAGGCAATAATAACATTAAACAAAATCTTAGCTACCGTTATTGTACCGAATGAATCACAACCGATGTTAATACTTTCTATTAGAGTATATGGGGAGATTTAATTCAACGTGATGGACACGATTTTCACATGCATCCACATCACAAGTTTTCCCCACACCTCAAAGAAGTGATCATGAAAATTTGTGACGTCGGTGGTAGTATAACTGGTTTATGAACAAATCACCCCAATCACCAGTAATTCAATTCCCCCCCATGCAATTACTATTCACCTACTGTACCATATGTCCTTTAGAAACGTATTTACTCAAAAATGTGTTATGCACCCCCCTACTAGCTGTAAAACACTTCCTGCCGAAATGAAATCCCTCCCCCCGCTCCTCAGATTCCACTGAAACATTTTATGTTTTCTCCTTCATCCACGAGGGGACACTGGAGCATATACACTGGGGCAAAGATGGGTGATGAGTGGAGCCTGGCACAATGAATTGTGTTTCCCACAGAGAAAGGGAGACTACAGTGTGCAGACCACTTGAGGTGCTATATGACCACCTTACTTTGTGTAAAGGAAGTCATGCGATATGGAATTCAGCTCTTCAGTATGAGGGGGAGATTTACCAAACCATACAAACAAATTAGACTGTAGATATATTTAATCGAACACATTCTATAAAATGATAGCTAAAATCTGATCGGTTGCTATGGACAGTGGGCCTAATTCAGACCTGATCGTAGCAGCAACTTTGTTGGCAGATGGGCAAAACCATCTGCACTGCAGGGGGAGCAGATATAACATGTGTAGAGAGAGTTAGATTTGGGTGGGGTGTGTTCAAACTGAAATCTAAATTGCAGTGTAAAAATAAAGCAGCCAGTATTTACCCTGCACAGAAATAACCCACCCAATTCTAACTCTCTCTGCAAATATTATATCTGCCACCCCTGCAGTGCACATGGTTTTGCCCATCTCTCTACCTTATTTAATGCTGTATGAACCTCCAAGCTTCACCTGTTACCACAGTGCTTATTTACGAAGCAGGCTCTAAAGCAGAGAACAGCTGTGGCTGATGGAGGAAATGAAGGAAGCTTGGGGCTAGAAAACTCAGTAGGCCATTTACAGACAGCTAGGCTGCCTCTTGCCCATCACTGATGTTTGCGGTTTTTAATTTTTTTAATTTTATCCATCTATAAATTAGATTGAAGTGATCAGTGATAGAACAAACTTGTGGCAAGTCCAGGCCTTATGTTTACCTGGGGGAATACTGGACCTTGTAACTACTAGCCACTTTGCTTTCAAATTGATCCCTATGTCTCTTTAGCAGAACCCTTATGGTTACTTGCCCTGGCTCAGCCCAGCTGTTATCCTTCTCAGAAGTAGAGAGTTTGGAAGTGAGCAAAGGTTTGTAGGCATTAGCAGACATTGCTAATAGGATGAGTCCTGACAAACCTTTGCCCCTTAAAATACACTGACTGAAGAACTGATCAAACAGGGTTGTGCCAAGGGCGAGCGACTCAGAAACCAAAATGAGCTGGTTTTAGTAGTCTGGGAGCAGAACGTATCAATTGTTCTCAGTGCAAGGAGTGTGCATCATCATTTCTCTTCTTCCAGCATTGTATTAGAAGCCTCAGCATGATAGGGTGTGCAGCAGTGCTTAAAGTGGTCCTAGAGAGGTGGTAGAACCCCCTACCCCCCCCCCCCCCGGCGCCCAAACAATAAAAGGTATCCAAAAAGGGGTATGGTCTCAAAAAGAAAGGGGCGTGGTCACACAATAGTAATAATGCCCACAGCAGTAGCACCCCGTAATACACAATGCCCACAGCAGTAGCACCCCTTTTACAATGTCCACAGTAGTAGTCCTCCTTATTCAATGTCCACTGTACCAGTAGTGCCCCTTATATAGAGCCCGCAGTAGTGGTGCCCCTTATGCAATGCCCTCAGTAGTAGTGCCACTTATGTCCCCAGGAGTGATACCCCTTATGAAGTGCACCCTTTACAATGCCCTCATTAGTAGTGCCCCCATTAGTAATGCCCTTAATGGTAATGCCCCTGTGTAGTATTGCCCCCAGTAGTAATGTCACCTGTAGTAATGCCCCCAGTCATTTAGCCCCCTGTAGTTTAGCCCCAGTAGTTATGCCCCCAGTGGTAATGCCCCTCTAGTTATGACCCCAGTAGTTAACCCCCACTTTAGTTTAGCCTCCCAGTAGTAATGCCCCCAGTAGTTTAGGCCTCATGTAGTTTGCCCCCTGTAGTTTAGCCCCTGCAGTTATGCCCCCAGTAGTTTAGCCCCCCAGTAGTAATGCCCCCAGCAGTTTAGCCCCGTGTACTTTGCCCCCAGTAGTAATGCCCCCCTGTAGTTCAGCCCCCAAGTAGTAATGCGCCCAGTAGTTTAGCCCCATGTAGTTTAGCCCCCAAGTAGTAATGCCACCAGTAGTAATGCCCCCCTGTAGTTATGCCCCCAGTAGTAATGCCCCCTGTAGTTTGCCGCCAGTAGCTTGCCCCCTTGTAGTTTGCCCCCAGTAGCTTGTTCCCATGAAGATTGCCCGCAGTGCTTAGCCCCCTGTAGCTTGCCCCCAGTAGTTTGCCCCTGTAGATGTGCCGCTACACTCACTCGCACGTTTATAAAATAAAAAAAACACCATACTTACCACGCCCCGCTCCCGCGTCCAACCGCTGTGATCCTCCTGGCGTCCGCTCCCCATAGCGTGCACTGACGGAGCCGGAAACCTGCTGGTAACACAATCTTAGCGGGGGCCCAGCATCTCCCTGTGCGGCGCCAGGCACACATCGGGTTAGGTGAGCCGGAGGAGGCGGAACTGCATTCCATCTCCATCCCCCCCCCAAAGCCCCTTTTAGCAGAATGTATCAAGTTTTGATGAGAGATAAAGTGAAGTTGCCTAAAGCAATCAATCATATGAAAGACTGCGCTCGATAAATGACAGTTTGAAGCTGACTGGTTACTTTGGACAGCTGCTCCACTTTATCTCTCTCCACGGCTTGATTTTATATATATATATATATATATATATATATATATATATATATATATATATATATATATATATATATATATATATATATATATATAGGGGGGGAATAGGGGTACCAGCGACTTGCAGTGTCTAATATATATATATATATATATATATATATATATATATGAAGAATGTAGCGGGATACGGTTTAGAAAAAAAGGGGTAACAATATATTTATTTATGCAATTTGAAACATAATGATGGGATAAAAATATAAGATAAAAGCTTAATAATACAAAAAAATAAAAAATAAAAAATATAATAGATAAAAAATTTATAATTTAGCTAGAACCCAGAATCACATAAAATCAGTAAAAACAATTTTGTACTGATAAAAAGTATTTTAGGATAAGAGAATAATGCTTATCTTTAAAAATGGAGAGTCAGTAGAGGTACACCCAACGCGTTTCGTCCATCAGACTTCATCAAGGGGTAAGGGACTAGTGTGCAAACACTCTTATTTATAGCAGCAATGATTAAGGAAGAGTGTCTGTGACATCACTTCCTGTTAGTACTAACATTCAGAATTCTAACACAAACTTGAATATAAGTGTAGGTAAGGAGTAGGGCTACTAATGATGAGCCCAAATATAGTTTATCACATGAAAAACGAGAGCAGTACATGGAGAAATAGTGGAAAATCGGTCAGGACGCTTTCTGCGTCACTTCCGCCCCACTTCCTGTGTCCTCAGTGTCTTATTGCGCATGCGCACCATGCGCTACTTCCGGTACAACGTCCTCATAATGTAGTAGTTTTGCCCTTCTTCCGGTTGGGCGTGTGCGTCCTTCTGCCCTTCTTCCGGCTGGGCGGGTGCGTCATATCCTGCCACGGCTGGTCCCAGCATCTCTATGGTGATTGTGGTTTGGGGCTGGATATGCAATGATGCGGCGGCCATCTTTAAGGTGGTTTTAGACTGTGTTTTCAGTCCATGCGGCGGCCATCTTCAAGGAGCCTTTGAATCGCGGACATTTCCTTATATTTGAGGTGCAGGAGCAGCTCAGATAAATGAAACAAACGCACATATTAATATTTGTAAATGTAATGAGCTTAGAAAGACTAATGTTAAAGAATACAGCTTAGATATATTAAATGCATGGTGGACCCAAAAGGACTATATTATTTATACCCAGGTTTGATATAGTGCTGATTCCGACTTCTGGATATTTATTAGAATTAGTATTACTGCGCAGAGAGTACTATATTTATTTAGATGTTATTACACCTTTGATTAAAGAACAAGGGAGATTTATATGCATATTGAGGATAAATTAGGTGGATGGTGATATAGGAGTGTCCGTATAGTATTACATTAAATAAAAGGACCATTAATTAGCTGGTGCAGAAGTGCTAGGATAATGTGAGGATAAAAAGATAAAATGATAAGGGGGAGGGGGTATGTGACAGAGTGCTTCCAGAGAAGAGGTGAAGGTCATTAGTCGTGAAATAATTATGAATAGTGTGTCTAAAGATTGTGTATTGATTTACGACTAAACATTATAAATAATTAGCGAGAATAAAAAATATAATAATATATAGTATCTGTGCAGAAAGTGGATTGTACGTGTGTCAATATTCCCTGCAATATTGCCGTTACGAGTCCGCTGGTCTACCCTTATACAGTACCCAATCTTCCCAAGTGGTTACCCACTTGGTACTGATTGGGCCCAACACTGCTTAGCTTCCAAGATCGGACGAGATTGGGCGTGTGCCAGTGCGGTGTGACTGTATTCATTGGTGAAATGATTTATTCACACAGTAACAGGTTTTTATTAGGAATAATTGACATTCTATCTTAGAACCATATTTGTTAAAAGTGCAAAGTGCCGAAGGATAATAAATGTAATATACAAATCCATGAATGCTTGATTGTCGATGCTTCTGTCAAAGAAAGGGTGCAATTTCGTATCCTTCATTAAAGCCAAGAGGGTGTGTGGTTTTTAATTGAAAAATCCAGAACATTTCTCTTTGGGAGAGCTTCTTGGCCAGGTCTCCACCCCTGTCACCACTGGTCACGTGCTCGATGGCTTTGAAGGACATCTCTTCCGGATTTGAGTTATGTTCAAGTTTAAAATGTCTATAAAGTAGAGGAGTTTCCAGTTTATTCTTGATGCTCCTCACATGCTCTTGTATCCTAATTTTGAGAGTTCTTTTTGTCTTTCCCACATATTTCTTGTGGCACGTACATTCTATTAAGTAAATTACTGATGTGATATTGCAGTTCATGAACTTTTTGATTTTGAACTCCTGGGTGCCGTCCGTAGTACTGAAGGTTTTTCTAATAGAAAGGAGTTCAAAATCAAAAAGTTCATTAACTGCAATATCACATCAGTAATTTACTTAATAGAATGTACGTGCCACAAGAAATATGTGGGAAAGACAAAAAGAACACACTGCTCAAAAAAAATAGAGGGAACACTAAAATAACACTTCCTAGATCTGAATGAATGAAATATTTTTATTAAATACTTTGTTCTTTACATAGTTGAATGTGCTGACAACAAAATCACACAAAAATTATCAATGGAAATCAACTTTATTAACCCATGGAGGTCTGGATTTGGAGCCACACTCAAAATTAAAGTGGAAAAACAAACTACAGGCTGATCCAACTTTGATGTAATGTCCTTAAAAAACAAGTCAAAATGAGGCTCAGTGGTGTGTGTGGCCTCCACGTGCCTGTATGACCTCCCTACAACGCCTGGGCATGCTCTTGATGAGGTGGCGGATGGTCTCCTGAGGGATCTCCTCCCAGACCTGGACTAAAGCATCCGCCAACTCCTGGACAGTCTGTGGTGCAATGTGGCGTTGGTGGATGGAGCGAGACATCATGTCCCAGATGTGCTCAATTGGATTCAGGTCTGGGGAACGGGCGGGCCAGTCCATAGCATCAATGCCTTCGTCTTGCAGGAACTGCTGACACTCCAGCTACATGAGGTCTAGCATTGTCTTGCATTAGGAGGAACCCAGGGCCAACCGCACCAGCATATGGTCTCACAAGGGGTCTGAGGATCTCATCTCGGTACCTAATGGCAGTCAGGCTACCTCTGGCGAGCACATGGAGGGCTGTGCGGCCCCCCAAAGAAATGCCACCCCACACCATTACTGACCCACTGCCAAACCGGTCATGCTTGAGGATGTTGCAGGCAACAGAACGTTCTCCTTGGCGTCTCCATACTCTGTCACATGTGCTCCGTGAGAACCTGCTTTCATCTGTGAAGAGCACAGGGCGCCAGTGGCGAATTTGCCAATCTTGGTGTTCTCTGGCAAATGCCAAACGTCCTGCACGGTGTTGGGCTGTAAGCACAACCCCCATCTGTGGACGTCGGGCCCTCATACCACCCACTTGGAGTCTGTTTCTGATCGTTTGAGTAGACACATGCACATTTGTGGCTTGCTGGAGGTCATTTTGCAGGGCTCTGGCAGTGCTCCTCCTGTTCCTCCTTGCACAAAGGCGGAGGTAGCGGTCCTGCTGCTGGGTTGTTGCCCTCCTACGGCCTCTTCCACGTCTCCTGATGTACTGGCCTGTCTCCTGGTAGCGCCTCCATGCTCTGGACACTAAGCGGACAGACACAGCAAACCTTCTTGCCACAGCTCGCATTGATGTGCCATCCTGGATGAGCTGCACTACCTGAGCCACTTGTGTGGGTTGTAGACTCCGTCTCATGCTACCACTAGAGTGAAAGCACCGCCAGCTTTCAAAAGTGACCAAAACATCAGCCAGAAAGCATAGGAGCTGAGAAGTGGTCTGTGGTCACAACCTGCAGAACAACTCCTTTATTGGGGGTGTCTTGCTAATTGCCTATAATTCCCACCTGTAGTCTATTCCATTTGCACAACAGCATGTGAAATTGATTGTCAATCAGTATTGCTTCCTAAGTGGACAGTTTGATTTCACAGAAGTGTGATTGACTTGGAGTTACATTGTGGTGTTTAAGTGTTCCCTTTATTTTTTTGAGCGGTATATATATATGAGGTGATATGCGTACTTGCCTACTTCATGGATATCTGCTCTTAGAAATATGGAATGGCCGTTCCAAAAGGCAAGATCGAGGGTCGTGGCTCTGTGATATGTGTCTTTGCAGCCTTAACCATGCGATGCAATACCACAATTGGTGGCACTGCACAATTGGTGGCACTGCACACTTGACGGCGGTCTAAGGAGACTCCCGGATATGTGGGCATCTCCTAGACATTGTGGGAGAGTAGGAAGGTGTGGTCATATCTGAGGGAAAAGCAAAAAGTCTCTAATGCATACCATAGACTTCAGCATACATTCCAAAACAAAAAAAAAAACAAAAATAAAAGCATAAATATTACTAGTTTATGGGGAAATAACTATATGTCCAATGTCAGCAACATATAATATTAGCTCACTGATAGACACGCTTACAAACCCTTTATAAGCAGATTCCCACACAAAAAGGAGAAGTTATTCCATTAACTTCTATATACAAGTTTCAGTTTTCTGAAAATTTCCATTACAACAGATCTGACTCACAATGCAAAATGGGTAAAAATACTAATTTTAGTCTTCATGGACGACAACTGTTGTGTTTTTGGTATGTCTAGATAATCTGCAACATCCATCCTGCACTCAGGAAACAATCGCCACCCTTGCACATGGCATTGCAGTGACAGAGCAAAAAAAAAAGGCTTTAGGGAATTCTGTAAACCTTGTTACTCACCACAGGCTTTTAGCTCTTGGGTTAAGTGATCGAAGCCAAAATCCTGCGGCCAACTGAATCCCCCCAACGACAGACGAAGCTTACAGTAGTACATGGATGTATTTGTACATCTACTATATAAAAGCGAAAATCTGTCCTTTTGTCTTTCTATACAAATCCACAGTTTACAAGCGAAGATTGTGAATTTTTACATACGAGCGTATCAAAACACGGCGGAGGCAACTAAAACAATTAGAAATCCCTAGCACCCCTAGGGGTGAGGCAGCAGCACAGAGTTTTTCAGCAGACAGCATAACTCTGGAATGCCTGGACCAATTTACAACAAACTTGCTACACATATGACTTACACTCTGGGAACAAACACTGTGGGGGTAAAAATACCACTAGCACCCCAGGACATGCATGATATGTCAGTGATGACAGGGCTGCATGTGACAGGGACAGTGACATGATGTGAGGAGGGGAATAGAGGTAGCACAAACCCACACACAGAGTTATATAGTGGAAGTAGCACGGTCCCCCAGCAGCACAGAGTATATCAGGAGATACATAATGTGCTGCGCTTTATAACAAAATGTAAAAAAAATCAATAATTTCACAGGGGCACTGACATGATGTGAGGAGGGGAATGGAGGCAGCAGGAAGCCACAGACTGAGAGTTGTATAGTGGGAAGAGCAAGGTCGCTTGGGGACCAAAAAAGGGGTCCAGCCACTATACAAAGTGCGTCAGGGAAGCAAGATATGCCTATATACTAGATCTCCAACCAACGTAAATTAGCGAACAACTATCATTCTAATTTACCATCCTCAGCCCGTAGCGAAGCACGGGTATTCAGCTATCTACAATGTTATTTATACTGTGTGTTTAATATTTACATTTATTTTTGTAAACACACATTCTTAAAATCCCGGGCAACGCCGGGTACTCCAGCTAGTACAATATATAAACTTGATTCTTCATGTGTTCTAGGACTGTCACTTTGGTAAAGAATATTAAATTTTTAAGTACTATACACTATATATAATTTATATACATTATACATGAGACGCAGCCTGGTCAATATAAGGCTGGATTCCAGAGGGAGATTAAGGGCCTAATTCAGAGTTGATCGCAGCAGCAAATTTGTTAGCAGTTGGGCAAAACCGGGGCCCTCATTCCGAGTTGATCGCTAGCTGCCATTGTTCGCTGCATAGCGATCATTTCAAAAAAACGTCAAAACTACGCATGCGTATGGCCCGCAATGTGCACGCGCAGCGTACGGGTTCAAAGAGCATCGTTGTTTTTGCACTGCTTCTAGCGACGATTCCATTCGCACAGCCGAATGCAAGGAGATTGGCAGGAAGTGGGAGTGTATTGGTGTCAACTGACCATTTTCTGGGTGTGTTTGGAAAAACGCAGGCGTGTCCAGGCGTTTGCTGGGCAGGTATCTGACGTCAATTCCGGGACCTTCGTCGCAGCAATCATCGCACAGAATAAGTAACTACAGGGCTGGTTTTGTTTTGTACAAAATGTTTTTGTACCGCTCGGCTGCACAGGCGTTCGCACTCTTGCAAAGCGAAAATACACTCCCCCGTGGGCGGCGACTATTCGTTTGCATGGCTGCTAAAAGTAGCTAGCGAGCAACTCGGAATGAGGGCCCATGTGCACTGCAGGAGGGGGTGATATAACATGTGCAGAGAGAGTTAGATTTGGGTGTGGTGTGTTCAAACTGAAATCTAAATTGCAGTGTAAAAAAAAGCAGCCAGTATTTACCCTGCACAGAAACAAAATAACCCACCCAAATTTAATGGTGCCCATACACTTGTGAGATAATCGGTGCTAACCTTCGATTTCGACCGCATCTGTGAGAGAAATCGAAGTATTGTATGCATATTTTAGGTACCTTAAGACGCGATGCGCGGGCATGCCGGTCGAATGTCACGTCTCAAGATAGTATGTGCTCCACTTAATATTTATTGAATGGCAGTGCAATCGCATGTTTTTTAAAAAACACATGCTATATATATATATATATATCGCACCTCGATATGCGATCGGCACCCGCCGGGAGCGGCCAGAGGCCACTCCCACTCGGCGGTGACGTGCCCATCTCGTGATTACCATGCGATCTATCTCATGATCGCATGGTAATCACTTTGGCAGTTCAGGTGCGATTTCATCGCACCTGAACTGCCGGCGCGATGCCCCACGATGTCGCTTCGCGGGACATCGCACAAGTGTATGGGCACCATAACTCTGTCTGCAAAAGTTATATCTGCCACACCTGCAGTGCATATGGTTTTGCCCAACTGCTAAGAAATTTGCTGCTGCGATCAACTCTGAATTACCCCCTAAGTTCGCAAAGCAACCCAGCTAATCATGGCAGTCATTAGCGGATTGGGAATAGAACTAAGGTGGTCATTCCGAGTTGATCGCTAGCTGTTTTCGGTCGCTGTGCAGCGATGAGGCAAAAAAAACGGCACTTATGCGCATGTGTATGTGTAGCAAAGCGCACGCGCGACGTACTATTACAATTAACAATGTAGTTTCACACAGGGTCTAGCGAAGCTTTTCAGTCGCACTGCTGGCCGCAGAGTGATTGACATGAAGTGGGCATTTCTGGGTGTCAACTGACCGTTTTCAGGGAGTGTTCAGAAAAACGCAGATGTGCCAGGAAAAACGCAGGCGCGGCTGGCCGTGTTTGTGACGTCAAAACAGGAACGGAACAGTCTGAAGTGTTCGCAAGCGCTGAGTAGGTTTTGAGCTACTCTGAAACTGCACAAAAAAACCTCGCCGCCGCTCTGCGATCCTTTCGTTTGCACTTCTGCTAAGCTAAAATACACTCCCAGTGGGAGGCGGCATAGCTTTTGCAAGGCTGCTAAAATCTGCTAGCGAGCGAACAACTCGGAATGACCACCTAAATCAACAGCATGATCATAGCTGTCAGGGCCTGAGACCAGTAAGAAACAAAACAAACAAAAAAAAAAACTTCCACACTTGGAATAAAGCATCTTTTTATATATCCATTGGAAGATGTTTTTTCTGGTCTTCTTTCTATTGGGATCTGCATCTTCTGGTCTACTCTGGTCTTCTATACATGGGACCTGCATCTTCTGGTCTTCTATACACAGGAATCTGCATCTTCTGGTCTTCTGTACATAGGGCCCTCCATCTTCTATTCCTCTATCTACAGCCATAGTCCACAGTCTTCTTATCTTCTTCCTTCCACTATTCAGTAACTGATCTGCAAGTAACCATCTAGAGCTCTTGCTACAACGTGAGACATCGGTTCTGATTGGCTATTTGCAAAGAGGCCACCCAGCAACATTCGTGTTGGAGCTCCTTTTACTAAAAGTCACTTGTTATTTAAGAGGGATTATTATTATCATCATCATCATTATTATAATAATAATAATAATAATAATAATAATAATAGTTGTTATTTATATATCACTTTCTCCCAATATGACATTAATAGTGGGATTTACTAAGGCCAGAAATGCAGCCAAAACTCAGGAATCCTGATTTCTGAGTTTTGGTCACATTTCCATATGTACCAAGCGTTGGAACGCGATACATTCTGGTGGGTAACGCTATCTTTAGAAACCGTATTCAAACCTTATTTCCCTACTACAAAAACATAGGCGCACGCATGTCCGTAGGGTGGCACCTGATACACCGGTTGTCGTGATCCCGGCGCTCAGCATACCGCGCCCTAATCCTGACCGCTAGTATACCGACAACTATTCTCCCTCTAGGGATGTCCACGACACCCCTGGAGGGAGAATAAAGAGTGTGGCACGCATAGCGCGCCACCGTCCCCGCAGCGTGGTGAGCGCAGCAAGCCCGCAACGGGCTCTTTTGCACCTGCCCCGCTGCTTGCATTCCGGCGGTTCTGATCCCAGTACCGGTATGCTGGGCGCCGGGATCCCAAGCGCCGGCGAATCATGCTACACCCATGTCCATATGCAGTGGTATATTACTGTGTCCATCCACTTAACGGTGATCTCCCTGATGTCAGGTGAGGTGAATAGTGAGAGGGGCAGAGGGAAAGCGTGTGCATGGGATAAAACCCACTTTCAGTGCAGCACCAACTCAAGCAGGGCTTGGCAAACAAGGGAGAGGTATGTGTGTTGCTGGTGGTGGGGGGGAGAGGTAAGTGCCATCGTACACAGCCTATATGAAAGCCAGATAGCACAGTATTAGAATTCAATTGCAGATTGTACGCCTGCAGATACCTTCACCCACTGGTGCTTCTAGCTCAGAAGTGAGGTGCAGTATACCATGCCATATACAGTACAGCCAGGATCTATCGGACACATTTCCAATGTGATCTGGGTGCAATGTTAGTGCCCAATATCGGATGGCAGGGTGTGATTTTAATGGCATTATGCATGATTTTACACAAGCAGGGAAAGGAGCTAGTCCCTGCGATTTGCTCTAAGTGATGCTGGGGCTACTGCACATGCAGGGTCCCACTGACCGTACATGCAGATCGGCCATTACTAGGGAGAGTTCTGGGGGAACCCTCCACCAGGTAACTCAGATGGCGGAAGCTGCGGGGGCAAATCTCAGGAATGCTTCACATTCCAGAAGATGGAAAATATGGCAGCATCACCCCTCCCCCTCCCCACCTAAGGAAACCTATGGGGGTTGCGGCTGCCGGAGGGAATGGGGGGATTGCTGCAGGTATTACAGGCAGGAAATATTTATTGATAAATGGAAACCATAATGTTTAAAGTCAGATAATAACACCTTCAAACTAAAAGTTATTTAGAGTTTATTTCTTTAAAAAAAAAAAAAAAATCATGTTTGACGGTATTGTACAATCCATTGCCTAGTTGACCTAATACATATTACATATTATTCTATGTTGGTCTTTCGAGTAAATCACCAGTTCCAAAAGTCTGGCCATTCTTGGCTTAGGCCATTGGCAGGCAATCCTCTGCATTCTGGGACTACTTCAAAAAGTTACGAGAGTAGATGTATCAAACCCTTGGAGAGAGAAAAAGTGAAGATGTTGCCCAAAGATATTTTGTCCCAATTTTCTAAATAGACATAATGGAAAAACCACCAGAGGTGTTTCATGTGCATAATAATGGTCACCAGTGTACACTTTGGGGTATATGCAATTGCGGTCGAATTGCCGCAAAAGTCGAAAAACGGGGCATTTTCGGCAAAAAAATACATGTCGAATTGGATTCGACAATGCAATACAGTACTTTTCGACAAAAAACCTGCCGTTTCAGATTCGACTTTTTGCAATTCGACAGTTACTCAAATTCGACATGTCTGCAATGTTAAAAATGCGGCTTTTCGACAAAAGTATATTCAGTTGAAGAATGTCGATTCGACAACAGTGCTTTTCGACAGTAATTTCGTCAATTTCATTCCGCCTCACTTTGCTGGCGGAATCTAATACATTTTTTTTAAAAACATGTTTTTTTGTGTTTTTTTTTGTTGCTAATAGCATATCTATTTATATTAGAAGGGATTATCTACTTGGTTTGTCTATTAGGAGGCACAATTATTATTTATATATTTTTTAAAAGAATATTTTTTTTTTAACTGACTAAAATAAAGAGAGCATGGTTTTCAGTAGGAAGGGGCGGGAATGGGTTAAAATCAAGAAAAAAAATGCATGGGGTCCCCCCTCCTAAGCATAACCAGCCACGGGCTCTTTGAGCCGGTCCTGGTTGTAAAAATACGGGGGGGGGGAAATTGACAGGGGATCCCCCGTATTTAGAACCAGCACCGGGCTCTGCGTCCGGTCCTGGTGCAAAAAATATGGGGGACAAAAGACGTAGGGGTCCCCCGTATTTTTAACACCAGAACCGGGCTCCACTACCTGGAGAGATAATGCCACAGCCGGGGGACACTTTTATATCGGTCCCTGCATCCGTGGCATTAAATCCCCAACTAGCCACCAGGGGTCCCCCCCCCTCCAGCCACCCAAGGGCCAGGGGTGAAGCCAGAGGCTGTCCCCCCCTCATCCAAGGGCTGCGGATGGGGGGCTGATAGCCTTGTGTCAAATAAAAGAATATTGTTTTTTGCAGCAGAACTACAAGTCCCAGCAAGCCTCCCCCGCAAGCTGGTACTTGGAGAACCACAAGTACCAGCATGTAGGGGGAAACGGGCCCGCTGGTACCTGTAGTTCTACTGCAAAAAAAATACCCAAATAAGAACAGTACATGCACACGGTGAAAGTAAAACTTTATTACATACATGCCGACACACACATACTTACCTATGTTCACACGCCGACTCTGTCCACGTCTCCAAGATGAATCCATGGGGTACCTGAAAATAAAATTATACTCACCAAAATCCAGTGTAGGATCTCTCGTCTTCTTTTTTGTAATCCACGTACTTGGCAAAAAAACAAACCGCATTACCCGGACCACGCACTGAAAGGGGTCCCATGTTTACACATGGGACCCCTTTCCCCGAATACCGAGACCCCCCGTGACCCCTGTCACAGAGGGTCCCTTCAGCCAATCAGGGAGCGCCACGTCGTGGCACTCTCCTGATTGGCTGTGCGCGTCTGAGCTGTCAGACGCGCATAGCACATACCGCTCCATTATCTTCAATGGTGGGAACTTTGCGGTCAGCGGCTGACCGCGAGTGACCTCACCGCTGACCGCAAAGTTCCCACCATTGAAGATAATGGAGCGGCTGTGCGATGTGCCGTCTGACAGCTCAGACACGCAGAGCCAATCAGGAGAGTGCCACGACGTGGCGCTCCATGATTGGCTGAAGGGACCCTCTGTGACAGGAGTCACGGGGGGGTCTCTGCATTCGGGGAAAGGGGTCCCATGTGTAAACATGGGACCCCTTTCAGTGCGTGGTCCGGGTAATGCGGTTTGTTTTTTTGCCAAGTACGTGGATTACAAAAAAGAAGACGAGAGATGCTACACTGGATTTTGGTGAGTATAATTTTATTTTCAGGTACCCCATAGATTCATCTTGGAGACGTGGACAGAGTCGGCGTGTGAACATAGGTAAGTATGTGTGTCGGCATGTATGTAATAAAGTTTTACTTTCACGGTGTGCGTGTACTGTTTTTATTTGGGTATTTTTTTTGCAGTAGAACTACAGGTACCAGTGGGCCCATTTCCCCCCCCCCCCCCCCGCATGCTGGTACTTGTGGTTCTCCAAGTACCAGCTTGCGGGGGAGGCTTGCTGGGACTTGTAGTTCTGCTGCAAAAAACAATATTCTTTTATTTGACACAAGGCTATCAGCCCCCCATCCGCAGCCCTTGGATGGGGGGGGGGGGGGGACAGCCTCGGGCTTCACCCCTGGCCCTTGGGTGGCTGAAGGGGGGGGACCCCTGGATTTAAGGGGTCCCCACTCCTCCATGGTACCCCGGCCAGGGTTGACTAGTTGGGGATTTAATGCCACGGCCGCAGGGACCGATATAAAAGTGTCCCCCGGCTGTGGCATTATCTCTCCAGCTAGTGGAGCCCGGTGCTGGTGTTAAAAATACGGGGGACCCCTACGTCTTTTGTCCCCCGTATTTTTTGCACCAGGACCGGACGCAGAGCCCGGTGCTGGTTCTAAAAATACGGGGGATCCCCTGTAATTTCCCCCCCCCCCCCCGTATTTTTACAACCAGGACCGGCTCAAAGAGCCCGAGGCTGGTTATGCTTAGGAGGGGGGACCCCACGCAATTTTTTTCAGGGTTTTTTAACCATTTCTGTGCCGTCCAAAAAGTCGAATCCAGGACGCACACTATCCGTCAATTGGTCCGTTTTTCGACAGTGGGACTGTCGAATCTGTTTTTTATTGAATATGTCGAATTCGGGTCCCGGCGGGAGGGTAAGTGACTGTCGAATTGTGTCGAATTTAAAAACGGTCGAATTCCAGCCGGAATTCGACCGCAATTGCATATACCCATTTGAGAGGTTGTTCCTAATGGTCCTGATGTAGGGAGTTATTCAGTATGGATTGCACTAGTTTCCCAACAACTGCGCATGTGCGGGACCTGACCTGCACATGTGCAGAATGGGTCCTGCAATCGTATGGCAAACGTCTCTGCCTGATTGACAGGCAGAGGCATTGGGGGGAGGGACAGGGGCAGGGGCGGCTGGCGTTGCCGGAAACAGGGGTGTGCCGCCCCCGTTTTTCAGGAGAGGCGAGGCCAAGGACTGTGTCGTGAGATACAGTTTCCTTGGCCTCGTAAGTCGCCCTGCAATGGCCAGCCTGAGGAAGCCGAGGCTGACTCATCCCAGACTAACTCCGGTTGCAGTGCTGCAAATTCAGCAAGGAGGTTTGTAACACCTCTTACTGCATTTGCATTGCTAAGGATCACATTTGCAAAACTGCTGTGGGCAGCTTTGCAAATGCGATGCATACTGAATGAGGGCCTTAGTTTGGATTGCTTGTAATTGAGAATATTGATGGTTTATCTGAATGTGAGCTCGCTTAGGCATATTGACATGTGGTTTAGCAGGATAGAGGGCTGATCGTATAATGCAGGTACGTAAAGCTTAAAATAATCTATTACACATGGTTGTTTCATTACTTTCAAAAGGAACAGTTTCAAATAGTGATGAGCAACAAGTGGACAGTGAGCCTCCCGTGGCCCTCCAACCTTTACCAACGGCCCCCTCTCTATTTCTTTCTTTATGCCCCATTGGTCCTTTCCCAGCTTTACACCATCATATTTAAGTGTCAGTACAACTTGCAACAATAAGTTGTCTTACATTAAATGCCTGTTGATATATTATTTCATATTGGAGTCTGTGTATTTGATTAAATATATTGTTTTAGTAAATTACTGAGATTAAGGGTAATGTGCAGCCCCTTTGAAGGATAGAGTGCTGCAGTTGCGGCTCTTGAAGTGTATCAGATTGCCCATCACTGATTTAGAGGGAACAACACTCAATAGGCTGTTCATTTTTTAATAATATTCCTGTCATAAACGAATTCTGCTCCAAAGTATCGAAGGATAGTTGCCATTGTTTCTATTGATAGCTGAATGATAAATGAAAAGATAATTTACCAATTCTAGATTTGCATGTATCTAACCTGGTGTAATAAATGGTGAGATGCTTAATTGATTATCAAAGTGATATTTATTTTAATAATAATAAATGATAGTCCCGAATACTATGATTGCAATCTATTTGGCTGTGTAAAGCCTTCTTACTAGTTGTGCATAAGCATGCTTGATTCTAGGTATAATGATGAAGTCCATAAACAGTGAAAATATGAATACAGAAATGAATTGAAAAAATGGAAAAATGAAAAAAATGTAAAAAATGAAATGAAAAAATGAATAAATGAAAAAACGAAGAAAAAATGAAAATGGAGAAAAGTGTCTATTTGATATAATTCAAACCGCGGCGTCCCGCTGGTGTGAACTGAGTGCACTTGTTTAAAATGACATTCTGCTACTGACAATTATACAGCAGTGGAAGGTGTGTGAGAATGAAAGGGTACTCTGGACTGGTCTGCCTCCCCCTGCTTCTGCCGCCGTCACTGTGACTGTGTTCTGTCACAGGTCGGAGGCTTGTCCGCCTGGGTTCGGTGCCTGTCTTGGAGGGGGAGATGCACGCACTGCTACCACTCTCAGAGTGGTTCGTTGCCGCACTTCCCCCACCTACAGAGACTCACCTCAGATCTCCTTCTCCCTTGCTGGATGTGTCAGCGGCAGGCTGTCTCCTCGATGCTTGGCCGTCGTCCGTGATCTGCAGACACTTCCTGGTCTTCAGTCACGTGACCGGGTTCCGTCTCTTGTTCCGCTCCTTCTGTTCGGTCGTGCAGCTGTTGTGGATGGTGTAGGGAAATGCTCCAACGCGTTTCGGCCCTTGGGGGCCTTCCTCTGGGAGAAAGACACTCTTTCACGGTCACGTGACTGAAGACCAGGAAGTGTCTGCAGATCACGGACGACGGCCAAGCATCGAGGAGACAGCCTGCCGCTGACACATCCAGCAAGGGAGAAGGAGATCTGAGGTGAGTCTCTGTAGGTGGGGGAAGTGCGGCAACGAACCACTCTGAGAGTGGTCGCAGTGCGTGCATCTCCCCCTCCAAGACAGGCACCGAACCCAGGCGGACAAGCCTCCGACCTGTGACAGAACACAGTCACAGTGACGGCGGCAGAAGCAGGGGGAGGCAGACCAGTCCAGAGTCCCCTTTCATTCTCACACACCTTCCACTGCTGTATAATGGTCAGTAGCAGAATGTCATTTTAAACAAGTGCACTCAGTTCACACCAGCGGGACGCCGCGGTTTGAATTATATCAAATAGACACTTTTCTCCATTTTCATTTTTTCTTCGTTTTTTCATTTATTCATTTTTTCATTTCATTTTTTACATTTTTTTCATCATTTTTATTTTTTTCATTTTTCCATTTTTTCAATTCATTTCTGTATTCATATTTTCACTGTTTATGGACTTCATCATTATACCTAGAATCAAGCATGCTTATGCACAACTAGTAAGAAGGCTTTACACAGCCAAATAGATTGCAATCATAGTATTCGGGACTATCATTTATTATTATTAAAATAAATATCACTTTGATAATCAATTAAGCATCTCACCATTTATTACACCAGGTTAGATACATGCAAATCTAAAACCGGGGGTGAGCGCAGTGTGAAAAAATTCTCTGCTTCTATACCATTATTTTAACAAGTAGGACCAACTTGTTAAACACAAGCAGCACTCCCCGTAACGTTAGCACATTTCTGTGCGCAGTCCACCCAAATCCTATATCTTTCTAATTTACCAATTCAGCCAGATACAAATCACAAAATAAATGTTATATATATATATATATATATATATATATATATATATATATATACATACATACATATACACACACACACACACACACACACACACACACACACACACACACACACACACACACACACACACACACTATATAGGGGGTAATTCCAAGTTGATCGCAGCAGGAATTTTGTTAGCGGTTGGGCAAAACCATGTGCACTGCAGGGGAGGCAGATTTAACATGTGCAGAGCACTAGCGCACGCAGGGGGGGTTTCTGAGTACCTAGAAACCCCCCCTGCTCTCCACTCCATCGCCCCAGCTGAACTATAAATTTTTTGTTTTTTTTAATAAGACGGAGGAGCTGTCGGTCTATGACTCGGCAGCTGCCTCCTTATATTCATAGAGCCGCCGGCAGCGGGCTGACTCTACTATAGGTGGCGCTGGAGAGCACAGCTCCTCAGAAGCAGCAGTGCCCATGGTAACAATGCTGGCCGGGAGAAGCACTCTCTTCCTCCGTCCCGGCCAGCGATAGGCACAAGTATGAGCCCGCGGATCAAGCATGTGTGGCGCAAGTAAGGGGTGCTAGGGGACGGCAGGGGAGGCATCTCATCCACCTTTGTTTATTTGCGTACATATTATTAGATGAAGAGGTGTGTGTGCGTAATAAGTGAAAGCGGTCTGCATATAAAGTGAAAGGGGTGTGCGTGCGTATAAAGTGAAAGAGATGTGCATGTGTGTGCGTAATAAATTAAAAGTGTGTGTAATAAGAGAAAGAGGTGTGCGTATAAAGTGAAAGGGGTGTGTGTGCATATACAAAGTGAAAGAGAGTGTGTGTGTGTGTGTGTGTGTGTGTGTGTGTGTGTGTGTGTGTGTGTGTGCGTAATAAGTGAAAGAGGTGTTTGTGTGCGTATAACGTGAAAGAGGTATGTGTGCTATATATTTATGTACATATATAGTGTCACTTTAGTCCTTCCCCTGCCCCACCTACTGTATGCATGGCTCCACACCCACATTGGAAACCCCCCTTCACAAATCCTGCGTTTGCCCCTGCAGAGAGAGTTAGATTTGGGTGGGGTGTGTTCAATATGAAATCTAATTTTCAGTGTAAAAATAAAGCAGCTAGTATTTACCCTGCACAGAAATAAAATAACCCACCCAAATCTAACTCTCTCTGCACATGTTATATCTGCCCCCCCCCCCCCCCCCCTGCAGTGCACATGGTTTTGCCCAAATGCTAACAAAATTCCTGCTGCGATCAACTTGGAATTACCCCCTTAGTGTATTATCTTGTTATATATATTAGTTCGTTCAGTGTAAACTAGCCAGAGAGACTCATGTTTTAAATCTCCAGTCTGTTGCTGACCCCGAGAGACTGACAAATGAAATCACAAAGCGTACGTGCTCAACACTAATTACCGTATTTTTCGGACCATAAGACGCGCCTGACCATAAGACGCACCTAGTTTTTAGAGTAAGAAAACTGGAAAAAAAAGCCAGCATACACAGACAGACAGACACACACACATACACACACACACACACACACACACACACACACACACATCAGAGCCAGCATACACACACACACACACACACACACACACACACACACACACACACACATCAGAGCCAGCATACACAGACACACACACACACACACACACACACACACATATTGTAGACAGTACCAGTGGTTCCCCGCGTCCAGGCTCTCAGCTAACGCTTGCCCCGGGTGCACTCCTGAGGACCAAGGAGGTGTGGGGTAGATGCCGGGCTCTGCTGCTGGGCTCTGAGATGCGCCGCGCTCTGCTGATGACGGCGCAGCAGGTGCAGCAGCATCCAGGACCCGCCGGTTCCCCCATGTCCAGGCACTCAGCTAACGCTGCCTGCAGGGAAACTCCTGAGGAGGGAGGAGGTGTGGGGGAGCGGGGGGGAGTCACATGATGCTGGGCTCTGCTGCTGGGCTCTGAGATGCGCCGCGCTCTGCTGATGACGGCGCAGCAGCAGCATCCAGGACCCGCCGCTACCCGCGAACTCCATCTGCATCTGCTCCTCTTCGCTCCATAAGACGCACATACTTTTTCCCCCACATTTTTGGAGAGAAAAAGTGCGTCTTATGGTCCGAAAAATACGGTATACAACATTGGATAAAACAGTCTGTTTTACTGACAGTCAAAACAACGGATGTTTGGACACAACTCCATTTTCTAAATACATTCTATTACTTAAACCATTATACCGATTCCACTATGTAATGTAAAATAATTGACGATTCTGGAATAGGCCGAAATAACAAATCTTAATGCAAACAACGGGATGCGGTCACCATACCAGCGTTTGTGATGCCGGCAGTCGGAATAACGACTCTGGAATCCCGACACTGATAAGGAGACCGACGCCGGAATTACGACATCTCCCCCCATTCAAGCACTGGGAGGTTTTGGCACCACCGGGGAGGGTTAGGTTTAGGCGGCGGGAAGGGGGGATTAGGTGCATACACACTAGGCAATATAGTACACAATATCGCACATTTTTACCCTCCGGAGCGATATTGTTTACTATATTGCTCAGTGTGTATGCTGCTGATGACAACCAATGCGCGGTCCCAAAGGTCGTTAACGACCCTCGGTGTCGGCCGTGCATGCAGCTCAATTTGGACTCATCGTACAAAACCACATACATGGCCCGGTCACAGCATGACGTCACTGTGCGATATCATTAGTGATACCCGGGCCGGGGGTACACACACTAGATGAGGTCTCTCATGGAGCACATCGCCTAGCGTTTACCCACCCTTAGGCTTAGGCAACAAAAGGGAGGGTTAGGGTTACACTGCGGGGAAGGGAGGGTTAGGTTTAGGCTGTGGGAAGGGGGAGTTAGGTTTAGGATGAAGTCAGGAAGTGTTAGGAGGGAAGAGGGGGAGGGATTGGGTACTTGCCTGCAAGGTGCCTGAATTCTGCGCATTGGAATGCCGGTGTTAGTATTATGGGGGTTATTCAGGTTGGATTGCAGATTCTGCTAAAAGCAGAATCTGCAATCCTTCCTATCGCATGCTGAAGGCCACCAGCGCAGGGTAAGGCCGCCCAACATGCTAATTGTCGACTAGCGATGTGATCGCAAAAAACAACTGCGATTGCTTCACTGTGTCCACAATTAATGACTACTCCTTGACACCGCAGCTAGGCTGTGTATGCAGGCGGTCAGCCGCCATTTGCTTCATCGGAACGGTTATGTCACGCAGCCGCCCCGAAAATGGTACGGCCACGCCTGCGTTGGCCGAACCACACCCCCACAATGCCGCCTTCACCATACAATGGCTGCCACTGTCAATCACAGAGTAATCCCTCCCAATAGCATCCTGTTTGCTTTAGTCCAGGCATGGATCCATAATAATGTAGAATTACTGTAGATAAAAAAAATAAGATGTTAAACCTACTGGTAAATCTTTTTCTCCTAGTCCGTACAGGATGCTGGTGACTCCGTAAGGACCATGGGGTATAGACGGGCTCCGCAGGAGACATGGGCACTATAAAAGAACTTTAGAATGGGTGTGCACTGGCTCCTCCCCCTATGCCCCTCCTCCAGACCTCAGTTAGAGAAACTGTACCCAGAGGAGATGGACAACACGAGGAAAGGATTTTGTTAATCTAAGGGCAAGATTCATACCAGCCCACACCATCCACACCGTATAACCTGGAATATACGCAACCAGTTAACAGTATGAACAAAACAGTGTCAGCTAAAGACTGATCTCAACTGTAACATAACCCTTATGTAAGCAACAACTATATACAAGCCTTGGAGATTTTATCCGCACTGGGACGGGCGCCCAGCATCCTCTACGGACGAGGAGAAAAAGATTTACCGGTAGGTTTAAAATCTTATTTTCTCTTACGTCCTAGAGGATGCTGGGGACTCCGTAAGGACCATGGGGTTTATACCAAAGCTCCAGACCGGGCGGGAGAGTGCGGACGACTCTGCAGCACCGACTGAGCAAACGCAAGGTCCTCATCTGCCAGGGTATCAAACTTATAGAACTTTGCAAAAGTGTTTGAACCCGGTAGCTGCTCGGCAAAGCTGTAAAGCGGAGACGCCTCGGGCAGCCGCCCAAGAAGAGGCCACCTTCCTAGTGGAATGGGCCTTTACCGAATTTGTTAACGGTAATCCTGCCGTAGAATGAGCCTGCTGAATCGTGTTACAGATCCAGCGAGCAATAGTCTGCATCGAAGCAGGAGCGCCAACTTTGTTGGCTGCATACAGGACAAACAGTGCTTCTGTTTTCCTAACCCGAGCCGTCCTGGCTACATAGATTTTTAAGGCCCTGACTACATCCAGGGACTTGGAATCCTCCAAGTCACCCGTAGCCACAGGCACCACAATAGGTTGGTTCATATGAAATGAAGAAACCACCTTAGGCAAAAATTGAGGACGAGTCCTCAACTCTGCTCTATCCACATGGAAAATCAAATAGGGGCTCTTGTGAGACAAGGCCGCTAATTCGGACACCCGCCTTGCAGATGCCAAGGCCAACAACATGACCACCTTCCAAGTGAGAAATTTAAATTCAACCGTTTGAAGAGGTTCAAACCAGTGAGACTTCAGGAACCGTAACACCACGTTAAGGTCCCATGGTGCCACTGGGGGCACAAAAGGAGGTTGGATGTGCAGCACTCCCTTTACAAAAGTCTGGACTTCTGGGAGAGAAGCCAATTCCTTCTGAAAGAAAATAGACAGGGCCGAAATCTGTACCTTAATGGAGCCTAATTTTAGGCCCATATCCACTCCTGTCTGTAGAAAGTGGAGAAAACGGCCTAGATGGAAATCTTCCGTAGGAGCATTCTTGGTTTCACACCAAGATACATACTTCCTCCAGATACGGTGATAATGTTTCGCCGTCACCTCCTTCCTAGCCTTTATCAGAGTAGGGATGACTTCCTCCGGAATACCTTTCCCAGCTAGGATTCGGCGTTCAACCGCCATGCCGTCAAACGTAACCGCGGAAAGTCTTGGAACACGCAGGGCCCCTGTTGCATCAGGTCCTCCCTGAGAGGAAGAGGCCACGGATCTTCTGTGAGCATCTCCTGAAGATTTGAATACCAGGCCCTTCGAGGCCAATATGGAACAATTAGGATTGTTTTCACTCTTTTTTGTCTTATGATTCTCAATATTTTTGAGATGAGAGGAAGAGGGGGGAACACATAGACCGACTGAAACACCCACGGCGTCACCAGGGCGTCCACCGCTACTGCCTGAGGGTCCCTTGACCTGGCACAATACCTCCGAAGCTTCTTGTTGAGGCGGGACGCCATCATGTCTATGTGAGGAATTCCCCAAAGACTTGTTATCTCTGTAAAAACTTCTTGATGAAGTCCCCACTCTCCTGGATGGAGATCGTGTCTGCTGAGGAAGTCTGCTTCCCAGCTGTCCACTCCCGGAATGAAGTCCGCTGACAGAGCGCTTACGTGATTTTCCACCCAGCGAAGAATCCTGGTGGCTACCGCCATGGCCACTCTGCTCCTTGTCCCGCCTTGGCGGTTTACATGAGCCACGGCTGTGACGTTGTCCGATTGAATCAGAACCGGTAGGTCGCGAAGAAGATTCTCCGCTTGTCGTAGGCCGTTGTTTATGGCCCTCAACTCCAGGACGTTGATGTGTAGACAAGCCTCCTGGCTTGGCCATAGCCCCTGAAAATTTCTTCCTTGTGTGACTGCTCCCCATCCTCGGAGGCTCGCGTCCGTGGTCACCAGAACCAAGTCTTGAATGCCGAACCTGCGACCCTCTAGAAGGTAAGCACTTTGCAGCCACCACAGGAGAGACACCCTGGCCCTGGGTGACAGGCTTATCTTCCGATGTATTTGTAGATGGGACCCGGACCACTTGTCCAGGAGGTCCCACTGAAACGTCCTTGCATGAAACCTGCCAAAGGGGATGGCCTCGTATGCTGCCACCATTTTCCCCAGAACACGAGTACATTGATGAACAGACACTCTTTTTGGTTTTAGCAGGTCTCTGACCATGTTCTAGAGGTCCCGGGCTTTTTCCATCGGGAGAAAAACCCTCTTCTGATCCGTGTCCAGAATCATGCCTAGGAATGATAGTCGAGTCGTTGGAATCAATTGTGACTTTGGCAGATTGAGAATCCAACCGTGGTGATGTAGCACTCTCAGGGAGAGAGACACGCTCCTCTTTAATTAATCTCTCGATCTCGCTTTTATCAGGAGATCGTCCAAGTATGGGATAATTGTGACTCCCTGCCTGCGCAGGAGCACCATCATCTCCGCCATCACCTTGGTGAAAATCCTCGGGGACGTTGAAAGCCCAAACGGCGACGTCTGAAACGGGTAATGACAGTCCTGTACAGCGAATCTCAGGTACGCCTGATGAGGAGGATATATGGGGACATGAAGGTATGTATCCTTTATGTCGAGTGACACCATAAAATCCCCTCCTTCCAGACTGGAGATCACCGCCCGGAGCGATTCCATCTTGAATTTGAACTTTTTCAAGTACAGGTTTAGGGATTTTAGATTTAAAATGGGCCTGACCGAATCATCCGGCTACGGGACAACGAACAGGGTTGAATAGTACCCTTTCCCCTGTTGGACTAGGGGAACCCTGACAACCACTTGCTGATGACACAGGTTTTGGATTGCAGCTAACACTACTTCCCTCTCTGGGGGAGAAGCTGGCAAGGCCGACTTGAAAATTCAGCGAGGGGGCACCTCTTCGAATTCCAGTTTGTAGCCTTGGGATACAATATCCATCGCCCAAGGATCCACGTCTGACAGAACCCAGACCTGGCTGAAGAGTCGAAGACATGCCCCCACCGGTGCAGACTCCCTCAGTGGAGCCCCAGCGTCATGCGGTGGATTTAGTAGAAGCCGTGGAGGACTTCTGCACCTGGGAACTAGCCGGAGCAGGTGTTCTCTTCCCTCTACCCTTACCTCTGGCGAGGAAAGATGAGCCCTGACCTCTTCTAGGCTTATGCGACCGAAAGGACTGCATCTGATATTGTGGAGTTTTCTTTTGCTGTGGGGGAACAAAAGGCAAAAAGGTAGATTTACCCGCGGTAGCTGTGGCAACCAGGTCCGCAAGACCTTCCCCAAATAAAACTTCACCTTTGTATGGTAAAACCTCCATATGCTTCTTTGAGTCGGCATCACCCGTCTATTGGCGGGTACACAGGGCTCGCCTAGCAGAAATCGCCATGGCGTTGGCTCTCGAACCTAGCAGCCCAACGTCTCTTTGAGCGTCCCTCATATATAAGACTGCGTCTTTAATGTGACCTAAGGTCAATAAAATGGTATCCCTGTCTAGGGTATCAAGGTCAGCTGACAAGGTATCTGTCCAAGCTGCAACTGCGCTACATACCCATGCCGATGCTATTGCCGGTCTGAGTAAAGCACCCGTATGCGTTTAAATAGATTTTAAAGTAGTTTCCTGTCTGCGATCAGCAGGATCCCTGAGGGCTGCAGTGTCTGGAGACGGTAGCGCCACCTTCTTGGACAGGCGCGTTAAAGCCTTGTCCACCCTGGGTGAGGATTCCCAACGTACCCTGTCCTGTGCAGGGAAAGGATACGCCATAAGAATCCTCTTGGGAATCTGCAGCTTTTTGTCTGGAGTTTCCCAAGCTTTTTCAAATAACTCGTTCAGCTCATGAGATGGGGGAAAGGTTACCTCAGGTTTCTTTTCCTTATACATGCGCACCCTCGTGTCAGGGACAGAGGGGTCATCTGTGATATGCAAAACATCTTTTATTGCAATAATCATATAATGAATACTTTTGGCCACCCTTGGGTGTAACCTCGCATCATCGAAGTCGACACTGGAGTCAGAATCCGTGTCGGTATCAGTGTCTGCTATTTGGGATAGGGGACGTTTTTGAGACCCAGAAGGGCCCTGTGACCCAGTCGAAGCCGTGGATTGACTCCCTGCTTTTTCCCTGGACTCTGCTTTGTCCATTCTCTTATGTAATAAGGTCACATTTGCATTTAAAACATTCCACATGTCCAACCAATCATGAGTCGGCGTTGCCGACGGAGAAACCACAATCATCTGCTCCACCTCCTCCTTAGATGAGCCTTCCGCATCAGACATGCCGACACACTCGTACCGACACCCACACAATCACAGGGATATATAGTTATAAGGAGACAGTTCCCCAATAAGGCCCTTTGGAGAGGCAGAGAGAGAGAGTATGCCAGCACACACCCAGCGCCAACTGGCACTGGAAACAATTTCCCAGATAATATAGCGCTTTTATATATATAATTAACTGTGTAATACACTCACTGCGCCTTACAAGTGCCCCCCCCCCCACTTTTCAGCCCTGTGTTACCGTGTTCAGCAGGGGAGAGACCGGGGAGCCAGCTTCTCTGCAGTTCTCTGTGGAGAAAATGGCGCTGGTTAGTGCTGAGGGACCAAGCTCCGCCCCCTCCAGCGGCGGGCTTCGGTCCTGCTCAAATGTATAAAATTGGCGGGGGATTCTTATAATTACTGCCTCCGCAGCCCATATACATATAAATGCCAGACTTAGAGGTTTTTATTGCTGCCCAGGGCGCCCCCCCCCCCCCCTGTGCCCTGCACCCATCATGTGTGTTGTGTGTGGGAGCAATGTCGCGCAGCGTTACTGCTGCGTGCTTACCTCAGGGAAGATCTGAAGTCTTCTGCCGCCTAAGAAGTCTTCTTTTCTTCTGATACTCACCCGGCTTCTATCTTCCGGCTCTGTGAGGAGGACGGCGGCGCGGCTCTGGGACGAACGGCGAGGGGAGACCTGCGTTCCGACTCCCTCTGGAGCTAATGGTGTCCATTAGCCTAAGAAGCAGAGCCTATCACTTAAGTAGGTCTGCTTCTCTCTCCTCAGTCCCACGATGCAGGGAGCCTGTTGCCAGCAGTGCTGCCAGAAAAAAAAAAACCTAACAAAATTCTTTTTCAGAGAAACTCAGGAGAGCTCCCCTGTAATGCACCCAATCTCCTCTGGGCACAGGATCTAACTGAGGTCTGGAGGAGGGGCATAGAGGGAGGAGCCAGTGCACACCCATTCTAAAGTTCTTTATAGTGCCCATGTCTCCTGCGGAGCCCGTCTATACCCCATGGTCCTTACGGAGTCCCCAGCATCCTCTAGGACGTAAGAGAAATAAAAAAAGATTAAAAAATTGGAAAAAAATTCTATTTTTGTGTTCTTTGACTGTAATTGCACAGAAGTTTTGCAGACTTTGATACACATAACGAATGTTACTTATTTAGCCTGTTTTTACCATATAATGGTTATTTACGGGATGGTATCGGGAGTATCAGTGCATCCGGAAAGTATTCTCAGCGCTTTACTTTTTCCACATTTTGTTATGTTACAGCCTTATTCCAAAATGGAATAAATAAAATTTTCCCTCCAAATTCTACACACAATACCCCATAATGACAACGTGAAAAAAAGTTTTTAAATTTTTGCAAATTTATTAAAAATAAAAAACTAAGAAATCACATATACATAAGTATTCACACCCTTTGCCATGAAGCTCAAAATTGAGCTCAGGTGCATCCTGTTTCCACTGATCATCCTTGAGATGTCCCTACATCTTAATTGGAGTCTACCTGTGGTAAATTCAGTTGATTGGACATGATTTGGAAAGGCACACACCTGTCTATATAAGGTCCCACACTTGACAGTGCATGTCTGAGAACAAACCAAGCATGAAGTCAAAGAAATTGTCTGTAGACCTCTGAGACAGGATTGTCTCAACGCACAAATCTGGGGAAGGATATATAAAAATAAGATTTTACTCACCGGTAAATCTATTTCTCGAAGTCCGTAGTGGATGCTGGGGACTCCGTAAGGGCCATGGGGAATAGACGGGCTCCGCAGGAGACTGGGCACTCTAAAAGAAAGATTTAGTACTACCTGGTGTGCACTGGCTCCTCCCTCTATGCCACTCCTCCAGACCTCAGTTAAGGAAACTGTGCCCGGAAAAGCTGACATTACAAGGAAAGGATTTTGGAATCCAGGGTAAGACTCATACCAGCCACACCAATCACACCGTATAACTTGTGATAACTTACTCAGTTAACAGTATGAACAAACAACATAGCATCAACCAAGGATGCCAACATAACATAACCCTTTATTAAGCAATAACTATATACACGTATTGCAGAAAGTCCGCACTTGGGACAGGCGCCCAGCATCCACTACGGACTACGAGAAATAGATTTACCGGTGAGTAAAATCTGATTTTCTCTAACATCCTAGTGGATGCTGGGGACTCCGTAAGGACCATGGGGATTATACCAAAGCCTCCAAACGGGCGGGAGAGTGCGGATGACTCTGCAGCACCGAATGGGCAAACACAAGGTCCTCCTCAGCCAGGGTATCAAACTTGTAGAATTTTGCAAAAGTGTTTGAACCCGACCAAGTAGCAGTTCGGCAAAGCTGTAATGCCGAGACCCCTCGGGCAGCCGCCCAAGAAGAGCCCACCTTCTTTGTGGAGTGGGCTTTCACTGATTTTGGATGCGGCAATCCTGCCGCAGAATGAGCCTGCTGAATCGTGTTACAGATCCAGCGCGCAATAGTTTGCTTTGAAGCAGGAGCACCCAGCTTGTTGGATGCATACAGGATAAACAGCGAGTCAGTCTTCCTGACACCAGCCGTTCTGGTAACATAAATCTTCAAAGCCCGGACCACGTCCAGCAACTTGGAATCCTCCAAGTCACGAGTAGCCGCAGGCACCACAATAGGTTGGTTCAAATGAAACGAAGACACAACCTTTAGTAGAAATTGCGGACGAGTCCGCAATTCTGCCCTGTCCATATGAAAAACCAGATAGGGGCTTTTACATGACAAAGCCGCCAATTCTGACACACGCCTAGCCGACGCTAAGGCTTACAGCATGACCACTCTCCATGTGAGATACTTTAGCTCCACGGTCTTAAGTGGCTCAAACCAGTGGGATTTCAGGAAACCCAAGACCACGTTAAGATCCCAAGGTGCCACTGGTGGCACAAAAGGGGGCTGAATATGCAGCACTCCCTTAACAAAGGTCTGAACCTCAGGCAGTGAAGCCAATTCCTTTTGAAAGAAAATGGATAGGGCCGAAATCTGGACCTTTATGGATCCTAACTTTAGGCCCATAGTCACTCCTGACTGTAGGAAGTGCAGGAATCGACCCAGCTGGAATTCCTCTGTAGGGGCCTTCCTAGCCTCACACCAAGCAACATACTTTCGCCATATACGGTGATAATGTTTTGCTGTCACGTCTTTCCTAGCCTTTATCAGCGTAGTAATAACTTCATCCGGAATGCCCTTTTCCGCTAGGATCCGGCGTTCAACCGCCATGCCGTCAAACGCAGCCGCGGTAAGTCTTGGAACAGACAGGGCCCTTGTTGTAACAGATCCTGTCTGAGAGGCAGAGGCCATGGGTCCTCTGAGAGCATTTCTTGCAGTTCCGGGTACCAAGTCCTTCTTGGCCAATCCGAAGCAATGAATATTGTTCTCACTCCTCTTTTCCTTACAATTCTTAGCACCTTTGGTATGAGAGGAAGAGGAGGAAACACATAGACCGACTGGAACACCCATGGTGTTACTAGTGCGTCCACAGCTATCGCCTGAGGGTCCCTTGACCTGGCGCAATACCTGTTTAGCTTTTTGTTGAGGCGTGACGCCATCATGTCCACCTGTGGGAGTTCCCATCGATTTGCAAGCAGCGTGAAGACTTCTTGATGAAGTCCCCACTCTCCCGGGTGGAGGTCGTGTCTGCTGAGGAAGTCTGCTTCCCAGTTGTCGACCCCGGAATGAACACTGCTGACAGTGCTTGCACGTGATTCTCCGCCCAACGAAGAATCCTGGTGGCTTCTGCCATCGCCACCCTGCTTCTTGTACCGCCCTGTCGTTTGACATGGGCCACTGCAGTGATGTTGTCTGACTGAATCAGCACTGGTTGGTCTCGAAGCAGAGGCTCCGCTTGGCTTAGGGCGTTGTATATGGCCCTTAGTTCTAGGATATTTATGTGCAGACAAGTCTCCCGACTTGACCACAGCCCTTGGTAGTTTCTTCCCTGAGTGACTGCCCCCCATCCTCGGAGGCTTGCATCCGTGGTCACCAAGACCCAGTCCTGTATGCCGAACCTGCCGCCCTCGAGGAGGTGAACACTCTGCAGCCACCACAGAAGAGACACCCTGGCCCTGGGGGACAGGGTGATCAGCCGATGCATCTGAAGATGTGATCCGGACCACTTGTCCAACAGATCCCACTGAAAGATCCTGGCATGGAACCTGCCGAAGGGAATGGCTTCGTATGACGCCACCATCTTTCCCAGGACTCGCGTGCAGTGATGCACCGACACCTGTTTTGGTTTCAGGAGGTCCCTGACCAGAGTCACGAGCTCCTGAGCCTTCTCCTCCGGGAGAAATACCTTCTTCTGGTCTGTATCCAGAATCATGCCCAGGAAGGGCAGACGCTTCGTAGGGATCAGCTGCGACTTTGGAATATTCAGAATCCAGCCGTACTGCCGCAACACTTCCTGAGAGTGTGCTACGCTGATCAGTAACTGCTCCCTGGACCTCGCCTTTATGAGGAGATCGTTCAAGTATGGGATAATTGTAACTCCTTGCTTCCGAAGGAGCACCATCATCTCCGCCATCACCTTGGTAAATATTCTCGGTGCCGTGGACAGGCCAAACGGCAGCGTCTGGAATTGGTAATGACAGTCCTGCACCACAAACCTGAGGTACTCTTGATGAGGCGGATAAATGGGGACATGCAAGTAAGCATCCTTGATGTCCAGAGACACCATGAAATCCCCCTCTTCCAGGCTTGCAATGACCGCTCTGAGCGATTCCATTTTGAACTTGAATTTCTTCAGATAATTGTTCAGGGATTTTAAATTCAAGATGGGTCTGACCGAACTGTCCGGTTTCAGTACCACAAACATAGTGGAATAGTAACCCCTTCCCTGTTGAAGGAGGGGAACTTTTACTACCACCTGCTGGAGGTATAGCTTGTGAATTGCCGCCAGCACCACTTCCCTTTCCATGGAGGAAGCTAGCAAGGCCGATTTTAGGTAACGGTGAGGGGGTGTCACTTCGAATTCCAGCTTGTATCCCTGAGACACAATTTGTATAGCCCAAATATCCACCTATGAGCGGACCCACTGGTGGCTGATATTTCGGAGACGCGCCCCCACCGCTCCTGGCTCCGCCTGTGGAGCCCCAGCGTCATGCGGTGGACTTAGTGGAAGCCGGGGAGGACTGAATAAATTGACTTCAGGATAGCTTCCTGCTTTCTATCCGCAGGATCCTTTAGGGCGGCCGTATCCTGAGACGGCAGGGCCACCCTCTTAGATAAGCGTGTCAACGCCTTGTCTACCCTAGGGGAGGATTCCCAGTGTAACCTGTCCGTTGGCGGGAAAGGATACGCCATCAGTAATCTCTTGGAAATTACTACCTTCCTATCAGGAGAATCCCACGCTTTTTCACATAATTCATTTAATTCATGTGAAGGGGGAAAAGTCACTTCTTGCTTTTTCTCCCCATACATATAAACCCTCTTGTCAGGGACAGGGTTTTCCTCTGATATGTGCAATATATCCTTCATTGCTATAATCATGTAGCGGATGGCTTTAGTCATTTTAGGCTGTAATTTTGCATCATCGTCATCGACACTGGAGTCAGACTCCGTGTCGGCATCTGGGTCAACCATCTGGGATAGTGGGCGCTTGTGAGACCCTGACGGCCTCTGCATTGTAGGATCAGGCATGGGTTGAGACCCTGACTGTCCCAAGGCTACAGCTTTATCCAACCTGTTATGCAAGGAGCTTACATTATCATTTAACACCTTCCACATATCCATCCAATCAGGTGTCGGCACCGTCGTCGGCGACACCTCATTCATCTGCACTTGTTCTGCCTCCACATATCCTTCCTCATCAAACATGTCGACACTAACGTACCGACACACCGCACACACACAGGGAATGCTCTGACTGAGGACAGGACCCCACTAAGGCTTTTGGGGAGAGAGAGAGTATGCCAGCACACACCCCAGCGCTATATATATAACCCAGGGATTACACTGTAACTTAGTGATTACCCCGTAGCTGCTGTTTGTGATCGTTTTGCGCCTAAATTTATGTGCCCCCCCCTCTCTTTTTTACCCTTCTTGTACCTGGATACTGCAGGGGAGAGCCTGGGGAGCGTCTTTCCAGCGGAGCTGTGAAGAGAAAATGGCGCTGGTGTGCTGAGGAAGAAGGCCCCGTCCCCTCAGCGGCGGGCTTCTGTCCCGCTTGTATGTGTAAAAAATGGCGGGGGCTCGAACATATATCCAGTGCCTGACTGGATATATGCAATATTTTGCCAAAAGGTACCTTAATTGCTGCCCAGGGAGCCCCCCCCCCCCCCCCCCCCCCACCCCCCCACCCCCCCCCTGTGCCCTGCACCCTACAGTGACCGGAGTGTGTGGGTGTGCTGCGGGAGCAATGGCGCACAGCTGCAGTGCTGTGCGCTACCTTAAGTGAAGACAGGAGTCTTCTGCCGCCGATTTCGATGTCTTCATGCTTCTGGCTCTGCGAGGGGGACGGCGGCGCGGCTCCGGGAACGGACGATCAAGGTTAGGTACCTGTGTTGGATCCCTCTGGAGCTAATGGTGTCCAGTAGCCTAAGAAGCGCAACCTAGCCGCAGTTAGTAGGTTTGCTTCTCTCCCCTCAGTCCCACGTAGCAGAGAGTCTGTTTCCAGCAGAAGCTCTTTGAAAATAAAAAAACCTAAACTAAAATACTTTCTTCTTAGCAAGCTCAGGAGAGCCTACTAAAAGCACCCAGCTCTGGCCGGGCACAGATTCTAACTGGGGTCTGGAGGAGGGGCATAGAGGGAGGAGCCAGTGCACACCAGGTAGTACTAAATCTTTCTTTAGAGTGCCCAGTCTCCTGCGGAGCCCGTCTATTCCCCATGGTCCTTACAGAGTCCCCAGCATCAACTAGGACGTTAGAGAAAATATCTGTTGATTTGAAGGTCCCAATGAGCACAGTGACCTCCATCATCCATAAATGGAAGAAGTTCTGAACCACCAGGACTCTTCTTAGAGCTGGCCGGCCGTCTAAACTGAGCGATCGGTGGAGAAGAGCCCTAGTCAGGGAGGTGACCAAGAACCCGATGGTCACTCTGTCAGAGCTACAGCATTCATCTGTGGAGAGAGGAGATCCTTCCAGAAGGACAACCATCTCTGCAGCAATCCACCAATCAGGCCTGTATGGTAGAGTGGCCAGACGGAAGCCACTCCTTAGTAAAATGCACATGGCAGCCCGACTGGAGTTTGCCAAAATGCACCTGAAGGACTCTTAGACCATGAGAAACAAAATTCTCTGGTCTGATGAGACAAAGATTGAACTCCTTGCCGTGAATGTCAGACGTCATGTTTGGAGGAAACCAGGCACCGCTCATCACCTGGCCAATACCATCCCTACAGTGAAGCATGGTGAAGGCAGCATCATGCTGTGGGGATGTTTTTCAGCGGCAGGAACTGGCAAACTAGTCAGGATAGAGGGAAAGATGAATGCAGCAATGTACAGAAGCATCCTGGATGAAAACCTGCTCCAGAGCACTCTTGACCTCAGACTGGGGTGACGGTTCATCTTTCAGCAGGACAATGACCCTAAGCACACAGCCAAATATCAAGAGTGGCTTCAGGACAACTCTGTGAATGTCCTTGAATGGCCCAGCCAGAGCCCAGACTTGAATCTGATTGAACATCTCTGGAGAGATCTAAAAATGGCTGTGCACCAACGCTTCCCATCCAACCTGATGGAGCTTGAGATGTGCTGCAAAGAGGAATGGGCAAAACTGCCCAAAGATAGGTGTGCCAAGCTTGTGGCATCATATTCAAAAAGACTTGAGGCTGTAATTGCTGCCAAAGGTGCATTAACAAAGTATTGAGCAAAGGCTGTGAATACTTATGTACATGTGATATCTTAGTTTTTTATTTTTAATAAATTAACAAAAATGTCAAAAACACTTTTTTCACATTGTCATTATGGGGTATTGTGTGTAGAATTTTGAAGGAAAAAATTAAATTTATTCCAGTCTGAATAAGGCTGTAACATAACAAAATGTGGAAAAAGCGAAGTGCTGTGAATACTGTCCGGATGCACTGTAATAGCGACATCGACATCCCGATGCGCAGAATCCTCGTACCCTAATCCTCCCCCTATACCCTCCGAACTTTAACCCTCCCTGGCCACTGCCTTAACCTAACCCTCCCCCCCCTGCAGCCTAACCCTAACCCCTTCCCGGTGGTGCCTAAACCTAACCATCCCTCCCTGCAGCCTAACCCGGCCCACATACTTACGTTTGGGATGCCAACAGTCAGGATCTCAGTGCCGGCATTGTGAGCGATGTTGGGATTCCGGCGCCGGTCTCCTGATCAGCGTTGGGATTACGGCAGTGTTTTGGATACCCAAACGCTGGTATGGTGACCGCATCCCAAGCAAACATATTATGACAGTATTTTGTACAGTATAAGCGAAATTATATAAAAGGGCATCCACGATAACTTTAAGACCTATTATGTATTCTGTTTTACAGCCAGTGAGAGCTTTCATTTAACATATTTTTGCTTTTAATATGAGCGGCATTTAAAACACAAAGATTTTTAAACATGTCTGCATTGGATTCTGTTTAAGGTGTATTTTATTAAATGCAATCGGAATTTACACTTGCCAGGTTGTGTCAGTTTAGCAATAAGCATTGTGCCACTACTGATACAACTCATTCTGTCTTTCTATAGCACATGCATTACTGTCATTTAAGCAAATATATTTATTTTATTTATATTTATTAAGTATTTTACTAGGAAAAAAAATAATCAATCAATGAGAGTCATCTCTTGCTGTCAAATATGTCGTGGATACATCACATAACGTTTTGCCCTAAATACAGAAAAGCGCATTTACAAACATGTTTACAGAGCTGAATGACAGAATTTTTGAAACATTTTGGACAGGTGGCAGATTTAGATGGCTCAGGTACAATGTTCCAGAAATGCAGGAAGGAGAACACAGGATTGATGGAACATCCGGATTCTTTTGCATTTAGGAACCAGGATAACTTGTCATCGGGGAATGGGAGTGGGAGTGGGTACAGAGTATCTGGGCCTCTGTAGGTGCCTGGGAATGCAGGGGAGGCTTAACCACATCCCTTTTGATGCCACGGTTACGTCATCGGTGCAACTTACTACGTCAACAATAGGGAATAGGTGAGCCCTCTCCAATGGTCACACATCCCCAGCAAATAGGGACCGCCTGATGACAGTCGAAGGACAAAAAGGTCAAAGTGACCTTGGGAGGATACAGTTATACCAAACTGTCAGATGACCACAAGAGTGCCCGGGCAGCACAAAGCCACAAACACCACAGTCTACTCTAGAACCAAGGGAGGAAAGAGGTTAAATCAAAACAAATGGTGAGCTCTCGTTGCCAGCAACTCCATTTTAAGATTTCTACAATGACTATTTGAAGTTTTAAGTCTCCACCTTGCACAGTCTCTCCTCATTCCAACCATACCACCGGTAGCTGGACAGCAATGCCCATTGCCAATGGCTGCGTTATTATTGGTTGCTGATAATACGGCTGTCTAACATGCACTTTTCCCACCAGCAACTGCAATTGTTATTCTGATGCTTTATGTATCAATTGGTCCCCAAAGCTTTTAGACTGTAAGCTGATTTCAGCAGGGCCATACTGTACATACCTTATGTTTCATGTCATTGTAAGGCCGGCTAGACACTACGGTGATGGCCAATTGCCACGATGGTCAGGCCAAATTCCCTTTGGCCTGCATCAGAGTGGACTGGATGTACATATATGAACAATGGCTGACCGGAAGACATTGCTAGCGACCATGGGAGCAAGAAAATAATACCTATTTCAGACTAGCAAACATTTCCCGGGTTATTGCACGTAAACGCGCATCAACCCGAGAATTTGCCTAGTCTGAAAGGGTCCTAAAAGGAATATTCCGTCGAGCGTCCCAGCATTTCATCCCAAGTTCGCAACCTGGGTTGAAGCCGGAATCGACCCGGGATGTGTGCAGTGCGAACGGGTAAGCCGGGCCAAGGCGACCCGACACCCGTTCTCTGCATGGTAGGAGGCGGCGCTTGGAGAAGATCATCTCCACGCGCCACCTACTGTAGTGTCAGCGGTGACGTCACCAACCCGGCAAGATGCCGGGTCGGGCCGCACGTCTGAAAGGGGTCTTAAGTTGGGTCGAAAACCTAACCCTAACCCACTCCTCCCGTAGCCTAACCCAAACCATCCCGTTCGGCAGTCTAATCTTAACCATCACCTCCCACAGCCTAACCCTAACCATTCCCTATTACCTAACCCTAACCGTCCCCCTAATGCCTAACCCTAACCCTAAAACTAACCGTAATACTCACTGTCGGAATCCATTCGCATTGTGACCAACAGTATTCTGCTTTCATGATTCTGTCTGGCAGGATCCTGACTACATCCCCATGGCAGCACAATGGTACAATTTAAACAGATAACACTCTCTCCAACTACCGACCCATCTCTCTTCTCCCTTTTGCCTCCAAACTCCTTGAGCGTATTGTCTACAACCACCTTACTTCCTTTCTTTCCTCACACTCACTGCTTGACCCATTCCAGTCTGGCTTCCGTCTTCTCCACTCCACTGAAACTGCCCTTACAAAAGTCTGCAATGACCTCCATGCTGCTAAATCTAAGGGACACTACTCTCTACTTATTCTACTTGATCTCTCTGCTGCTTTTGACACTGTGGACAATCCTCTCCTACTGCAAATTCTTCACTCCATTGGTCTGCGTGACACTGCCCTCTCTTGGCTGTCTTCCTACCTCTCTGACCGTTCATTCTCTGTCTCCTCTCATGACTCCACCTCCCCCTCACTTCCACTAACTGTAGGTGTACCCCAAGGTTCTGTCCTTGGTCCTCTTCTCTCTCTATACGTCCTCACTAGGTAAGCTCATTAGTTCTTTTGGTTTCCAATATCATCTCTATGCTGATGACACCCAAATCTATCTTTCCTCTCCGGACCTCTCCCCTGCTCTCCTCACCTGTATCCCAGCGCTTTCTTAAACTTAACATGTTCAAGACCGAGCTGATCATCTTCCCTCCCTTCCGCATAACCTCACCTCCTACAATCTCATTATCTATTGATGGCACTACTATCTCCTCTAGCCCCCAAGTGCGCTGTCTTGGAGTAATCCTTGACTCCTCCCTCTCCTTCAAACCACACATTCAGCACCTCTCACAAACCTGCCATTTTCATCTAAAAAATATTTTCAGGATCAGACCCTTTCTGACCCAGGATGCTAATAAGACTCTTATCCGCTCACTGGTCATCTCCAGACTGGACTACTGTAATCTCCTCCTGACTGGCATTCCTGACAAATACCTCTCTCCACTCCAATCTATCCTTAATGCTGCTGCCCAGCTCATTTTCCTCAAACGCACTACGTCCACCTCTCCTCTCTTACTAGACCTTCACTGGCTCCCCTTCCCTTTCAGAATCCATTTCAAGCTTCTCACACTCGCTTACAAAGCCCTCACCCACTCCTCTCCCATCTACATCTCTGACCTTATCTCCCTTTACACTCCCACCTGTCCTCTTCGCTCTGCTAATACACGCAGACTCTCCTGCCTACGGATTACTTCCTCCCACTCCTACCTCCAAGATTTTTCACGTGCTGCACCACTTCTCTGGAATTCCCTACCTCTCCCCCTCAGACTCTCCACCTCTCTACAAAACTTCAAACGGGCTCTCAAGACCCACTTCTTCACCAAACCCAGCCAAATCTCATCCTAACCCTCTGTTCCACGCTCTATATGTACCCCATCTGTGTCACCCCTGTCTGTCTACCCCTCCCCTTTAGAATGTAAGCTCTCACGAGCAGGGCCCTCTTCCCTCATGTGCTTATCCTTTTTCTTACTTTAATAATCTTCAACTGCACCAAATCCAGCAGTCTTCTGCCACCTGATACTTATTCCAGTGTCATCTGCTGATGTTACTATATTTATTTACCCTGTACTTGTCGTATACTGTCATCAACTGTAAGTTGCTGTTTTCCTGTTTGATTATTTATGTACTCTGTAATTGGGCGCTGCGGAACCCTTGTGGCGCCATATAAAAAAAGGATAATAATAATAAATGGGAAATGTGCACTAAAAGTGGCACCACACTGGCAATATCCAAGTAGGTGCTATTCTAATTTGCTTTGCCCCTGTTGACCACGGTTTCAATCTAACTTGGTGGTTCCAGACAGCTGGACGCTGCAGGGTTCAGAAGATGTAAGGGTGTGTACACACGGTGAGATTCGGACTTAACCGATTCTCACTGTGCGACAGGGGCCGGGTCGGCACTTAGCCAGTATCGCAAGCACATAATGAGTGTACTTGCGATCCTGGTTCTGTGCGATTTTTGGCTAAGTGTCAATCTTGACTATCTCTTCTATAGAGATAGTCAAGATTGACTTACCTGCACAGTCTATTTTTTCTGCCGATGCCGACCGCGCGGGGCCGCGCATTGGCATCGAATCGGGATCGCAAGGTGACTGTCACCTTACGATCTGCACTATCTTTTCTTCCGATTCTGACTATATAGTCAGAATCGGAAGAAAAGATCTCACCGTGTGTACACACCTTAACACCGGTGGTGTCCTGCAAGGTTTCGGGACACTAGGAGGATTTCTTCTTCCATAGAAGGGCGAGACCATTTTGAACATAGTTCTTCTTTAAATAAGAACTGTTCCATTTCGCAATCATACAGAATTAAGAAGTTGCCATCAATTATCCACAACACATGCTGTTACAAGAAAAAGCTGATGTATCTTCACTGACCAGCATGACAAAGCTCATTCCTAGGACCACCAGGTCCTGTAAGTCCTATACAGTCTGTTTCACCAAAAGTGACATAAATTACCGTACATTTTCTGTGTGTCACTAAATAAATGATCCACCTGTAAATCTGTGAAAATGGGTGTCCAAGTTCCCATACAACATATCAACTTTGCTGCAACCTTTTAAACAACATAAAATTAAAAAAACCACTAGACCACAGAGCTGGTACCATGTTCTCCAAGCAGTTTTCCATTTCCGCAGTCGATACCAGAGTGGTGATAAGCTTTTATGATATACAGTACAGCAGCTGTGTGAAGCGCATACTGTACAAGCAGTGAGGACCCATCTGCTGCATGACGATACTAGGAGTCTAGCTGTAGTTTTCCTTCCAGTCATTATCATAAATACATTAAACCTTTAAGTGGCCACTCAACTGGGCCAACATAGTTAGGAGGAAATACTAGAGCCGATAATGCAATTGAAGCGGAGATGTTTTCAAACTAAACACGGAGTTGAATTAAGACTCCTGTCAGTGATCGCTCACATATAAGCTACAATCCCTTCAACTCGGTGAAAAAAAATATTTCAATTGGGGTAGAAAATTAGGTTATATTTCACTACATAGAAATGACAAGTCAACCTCTCATCCGCAATAGCTGATAGCATGTGTTTATTTAGGTGTTTGGCCAATAAATATCCAGATGGCCCTATTACTGCTATATGAAATCAATTGCAGCACTTTGTAGTTAGGTTGTATCATAGGTGTTAATGTACCGCTTTAAACGCTACCATTATGTCTACAGTAACTGACACAGTGGAGATACCCCTTGTAAGACACCGGGGTCTATGTACTAAGCCTTGAAGAGAGATAAAGTGGACAGAGGTAAAAGGGTCTATTTACCAAGTCTTGGATGGAGATAAAGTACCAGCCAATCAGCTCATAACTGTCACAGGCTGGGTTTGAAAAATGATAGGAGCTAGTTGGCGTTTACTTTATCTCTGTCTACTTTATCTCCATCCAAGGCTTAGTAAATAGAACCCATGGGCAGCAAGACGGTGTCATGGGTTCGATTCCTACCATGGTCCTAACTGTGTGGAGTTTGTATATTCTCCCTGTGCTTGCATGGGTTTCCTCTGGGTTCATCAGTTTCCTCCCACAGCCCAAAAATATACTGGTAGGTTAATTGGATCCCAATAAAATTAACCCTAGCATGTTTGTGTGTGCATGTACATGTGTAAGCTCCACTGGGGCAGGGACTGATGTGAATGACCAAATATTCTCTGTAAAGTGCTGCAGAATATGTGTGAGCTATATAAATAACTGGTAATATATAATAATAAAGTACAAACCAATCAGCTCCTAACTGTTGTTTTTCAAACACAGCCTGTAACATGGCAGTTAGGAGCTGATCGGCTGGTACTTTATCTCTCGCCAAGGCTTAGTACATAGACCTGTTTTTAGGAGTGTCAGTTGGCTTGTTTCCATGATCAACTAAACACTTTGATTAAGTTATCCGTGGTGGTGGTGGTGGTGGTAACAGATATCAAAACATCACTCTGGTACCATAAACAGTACATCAAGCGCAACGGAATATGCTGCCGCTATATAAGTAAATGTTAATAAACAAGTACATGGAGGGAACCAATCAAGTCCTTATGAAATTCATATATCCTGCAGTCTATACAAACAGGAGCTCCTCTAGCTGAGACACACTGACCATGCAAATGCATAATATTAGCTTTTTCCTTTTTTTTTTTTTTTTTTTATCATTGAGTTAATTACGTTGTGCCCCAGATGTGACAGTGTGAGCCTGTAATGAGAGTGCAGCCTTGTTTACACATATCTCTTTCTCTGTTATTCCATGAATGTGCGTCTGTCATACAACATTTATCTCTCTCTCTCTCTCTCTCTCTCTCTCTCCATGTTTCCATTATACTGTACAGCAGCACCACCAGTGCATGCCCTCCCCCCAGAGCCCAGGAGAAGGGCACACACAGTCACACACACACAACAACATCTGCCTGGGACTGGGAGGACCATCAGCTGCTCCACTACACAACCCTCTATCAATAATTCAGGGGGAGTAGAGAGAAGGGGGCAGCTGATGCAGGACAGCCCCAAGCCACGGGCATCTCATGCAGGCAGTAGCAGAAAGAACAAGACAGAGCCCTCGTAAGCCCTGCCATGAAACATGAGCTGCTGGTGTCTGTTAAACAGGATTACATGTAAGAACCAGATCACTGCAGCCAGCCATGCACTGATGTCCTATATATAATAATCATAAATCATTAATAATACAATTAGCACAGGAGACCGCTGCAAAACGTGCACTTGCCCACGGATCCCTCCCTTTCTGCAAGCAAATCTGTCCCTAGCAATCCTTTTCATCCCATACAGAGAGCGGCACAGTCTGGGTGTCAGATTATTTCTGCCCAGCCTTATATAAATAGCACTTACTCTGTGATGGTGATCATTGCTGGTGCAGGATGCGCAGGGGGATTTAAATCCCATGCTTTGAAATCAGCATGGTCCACTATTCCATGTCACACTGTATCGAGAAATAACAAGATCACACAAATCCCTTTTCTTGTTTTCCACACCCCCGGAGCAGGAGGAGGCGCCCAGATCGCTGCTCAGCTCTTAAAGGGCCAGCACGGTATGAGCCACACACACTGAAAGCTATCACCAGCATCATCCTGTAATCTGGGAGCCTGCTTTGTATGAGTGCCTGAGAGTGGTCTGCTCCAAATGAGGTCAAATAAATATTGTTTTACTAGGGTCTATGACTCACAAGTGATTTGCTGTAAGTGTATTATTAAAAGCCATGTCCTTAATGCATAAACCATGTCCTTCAATATGCACCCAGTTTTCCAGGGTTTAATGATTTGTTCCTGGAAATGCCCCGATTTTGCTCTATTGTTTAGGGGAGTAATTCAGACCCGATCGCTGCTGTGCGTTTTTTCACACAGCGGACGATCAGGTCCAAACTGCGCGTGCATATGCACCGCAATGTGCCGACGCATCGCACGGGTACAAAGCGGATCGCCGCACAGTGATGGGTTTGTGCAACGGATCTGTTCGCACGGGAGATCGCAAGGAGATTGTCAGGAAGTTGGGGTTTGTGGGTGTCAACTGACTGTTTTCAGGGAGTGGTTGGAAAAACGCAGGCGTGTCCATGCGTTTGCAGGGAGGGTTTCTGACGTGAATTCCGGTCCCGGACATGTTGAAGTGATCGCAGTGGCTGAGTAAGTCCTGGGCTGTGCAGAGACTGCACAAAATCTGTTTGTACAGCTCTGGGTACACATGCGTTTGCACACTTGCACAGCTAAAATACCCTCCCCCTGTAGGCGGTGACTATCTGATCGCAGCAGTGTAAAAATCGCTTGCTAGCGATCAGGTCTGAATTAGGCCCTAAATGAGCAGCAAAATTAATATTTTTTTCCTGCATGTTAAATGCAATTATTATTTTACTATCTGTTCATAATCTAACACAGTGAGGGGTGGATTTGGGGAAGAGGGGACCTGTGTGCAGCCACTGTGTGGGCCCCATCCTCTCTCCCCGGAGCAGTGTGTGAGAGTCTACTGTGCATGTCTGCAAAAACATGGCATTCGCTCCATATTTCCAGTGTTTTGTAAAGTGCCGATGCAGTACTCCGGAGAGGTAAGTATACTAAACAGTAGCAAGGAGTTAATTCAGTATGGAGGCCCCTGCACCAAGAGGCCCGTGTGCACAACACACCTGCACCTATTATAGACACATTACTGACAAAGTGATGGGCAACAGGTGGTCCAGGGGCCGCATGTTGCTCTCCAAGTCTTGATTTATAGCCCCCAGTTTCTTGCTTCATTGCTTTTCGGAACTGTTTGTTACAGTTTATAATGCTTATTTAAAAGGCCAGATGACATGTTATTACAGAGAGGTATCTCTTTCAGCAGCAAATGCAGTGCCAGCCATATAGGGGGTAATTCCAAGTTGATCGCAGCAGGATTTTTGTTAGCAATTGGGCAAAACCATGTGCACTGCAGGGGAGGCAGATATAACATGTGCAGAGAGAGTTAGATTTGGGTGGGTTATTTTATTTCTGTGCAGGGTAAATACTGGCTGCTTTATTTTTACACTGAAAATTAGATTGCAGATTGAACACACCCCACCCAAATCTAACTCTCTCTGCACATGTTATATCTGCCTCCACTGCAGTGCACATGGTTTTGCCCAATTGCTATCAAAAATCCTGCTGCGATCAACTTGGAATTACCCCCATAGTGCAAGGGGAACTGCTTGGCACATACAGGATAGGCATACATGTTATAATGTTTGTTATATATGTGCTAGGTGGTTCCCCCGGGGCAGGGACGTGCAGTCAGGGGAGGCAGGGGAGGCAGTGCCTCCCTTGTCATTAATGATTCAAATAATACAAAGAAGATACTTATGACACATATTTTGTGTCATAAGTATATTTGTATTATTTTAATCATTTTTATCTTTGCAAAAGTACATGTTAAAAGTCTTTAGGAGGCACCACTCTCGGTGCCTACCGCTGACAACGTAAAAGTGCCGAAAGCGGGGGGCGGGGCCAAGCAGCAGGGAGTAAAATCCCATTGAAAAATAGCCGTGCAAGCGGCACTAGTATAAGTGCCGCTTTGACAGGGGCGTGCTTTCAGCCCATATGAAAGCACGCCCCTGTCACTGTGAAGAAGGTGATTGGGCAGTGGTGGATTTGGGGGGGGGGTGCAGTGCTAAGCTGAGCTCCCGGTCCCAGCCGTGCAGACAAGCTCCGTCTGAGCGCCTTCTCTGTCTGCATGTGGCACTGGGGCACTGGGAGCTAAGCTCCCGGACCTCAGGACCCTGCACTGCTCAGGGAGCCGGCTAGCCCGGTCTCCCTGTGTGCGCACACTCGGATGCAGCGGGTCCGTCCTCCCCCCTAGTTGCAGCACTACATCGCCTTCTCCGCGCCGGGATGCCTCAATGCGCTGACAGGTGGCTGAAGAGATACTTGGGTCCCGGCTCCCTGACAGCAACTCTGCACTGCATGAGTCCTTACAGACGAGAAGAGAAGTCAAGAAGACTTCTTATGGTTAGTACTGGGGTCATGGGTGCAGCAGGGTCCATAGTGGAGGGAGACGGGGGGGACTCTGGAGTGTCTGAATATAATTGATTTAATATATATTTCTCTGACGTCCTAGTGGATGCTGGGAACTCCGTAAGGACCATGGGGAATAGCGGCTCCGCAGGAGACTGGGCACAAAAGTAAAGCTTTAGGACTACCTGGTGTGCACTGGCTCCTCCCCCTATGACCCTCCTCCAAGCCTCAGTTAGATTTTTGTGCCCGGCCGAGAAGGGTGCACACTAGGGGCTCTCCTGAGCTTCTTAGTGAAAGTTTAGTTTTAGGTTTTTTATTTTCAGTGAGACCTGCTGGCAACAGGCTCACGGCATCGAGGGACTAAGGGGAGAAGAAGCGAACCTGCCTGCTTGCAGCCAGCTTGGGCTTCTTGGCTACTGGACACCATTAGCTCCAGAGGGACCGAACACAGGCCCAGCCTCGGAGTCCGGTCCCAGAGCCGCGCCGCCGGCCCCCTTACAGAGCCAGAAGCAAGAAGAGGTCCGGAAAATCGGCGGCAGAAGACATCAGTCTTCACCAAGGTAGCGCACAGCACTGCAGAGGGCGCCATTGCTCCTCATGCACACCTCACACTGCAGTCACTGAGGGTGCAGGGCGCTGGGGGGGGGCGCCCTGAGCAGCAATAAAAACACCTTGGCTGGCAAACATACATCACATATAACCCCCAGGGCTATATGGATGTATTTTAACCCCTGCCAGAATCCATAAAAATGCGGGAGAAAAGTCCGCGAAAAAGGGGCGGAGCCTATCTCCTCAGCACACTGGCGCCATTTTCTCTCACAGCTCCGTTGGAGGGAAGCTCCCTGGCTCTCCCCTGCAGTTACTACACTACAGAAAGGGGTTAAAAAAGAGAGGGGGGCACTAATTAGGCGCAGTATTAATAAAACAGCAGCTATAAGGGGAAAAACACTTCTATAAGGTTATCCCTGTATATATATAGCGCTCTGGTATGTGCTGGCATACTCTCCCTCTGTCTCCCCAAAGGGCTAGTGGGGTCCTGTCCTCTATCAGAGCATTCCCTGTGTGTGTGCTGTGTGTCGGTACGATTGTGTCGACATGTATGAGGAGGAAAATGGTGTGGAGGCGGAGCAATTGCCTGTAATGGAGATGTCACCCCCTAGGGAGTCGACACCTGAGTGGCTGAGCTTATGGAAGGAATTTCGTGACAGTGTCAGCTCTTTACAAAAGATTGATGACATGAGACAGCCGGCTACTCAGCCTGTGCCTGTCCAGGTGTCTCAAAAGCCATCAGGGGCTCTAAAACGCCCGTTACCTCAGATGGCAGATACAGACGCCGACACGGATACTGACTCCAGTGTCGACGATTAAGAGACGAATGTGACTTCCAGTAGGGCCACACGTTACATGATTGAGGCTATGGAAAATGTTTTACATATTTCTGATAATACCAGTACCACTAAAAAGGGTATTATGTTGGGTGAGAAAAAACTGCCTGTAGTTTTTCCTGCATCTGAGGAATTAAATGAAGTGTGTGATGATGCGTGGGTTTCCCCCGATAAAAACTGTTAATTCCTAAAAAGTTATTAGCATCATACCCCTTCCCGCCAGAGGATAGGGCACGTTGGGAAACACCCCCTAGGGTGGATAAAGCGCTCACACGCTTGTCTAAACAGGTGGCACTACCGTCCCCGGATACGGCCGCCCTTAAGGAACCTGCTGACAGAAAGCAGGAAAATATCCTAAAAATGTATATACACTCACACGGGTGTGATACTGCGACCAGCAATCGCCTCAGCCTGGATGTGCAGTGCTGGGGTGGCTTGGTCGGATTCCCTGACTGACAATATTGATACCCTAGATAGGGACAGTATATTACTGACTATAGAGCATTTAAAAGATGCATTTCTATATATGCGTGATGCACAGAGGGATATTTGCCGACTGGCATCAAGAGTAAGTGCGCTGTCCATTTCTGCCAGAAGAGGGTTATGGACAAGACAGTGGTCAGGTGATGCTGATTCCAAAAGGCATATGGAAGTATCGCCTTATAAAAGGGAGGAGTTGTTTGGGGTAGGTCTAACAGACCTGGTGGCCACGGCAACGGCTGGGAAATCCACATTTTTATCCCAGGTAGCCTCTCAACATAAGAAGACGCCGTATTATCAGGCGCAGTCCTTTAGGCCCCATAAGGGCAAGCGGGCAAAAGACTCCTCATTTCTGCCCCGTGGCAGAGGGAGAGGAAAAAGGCTGCAGCAGAAGCCATTCACAAGCTGTATTCCCAGCAGGTGATAATCAAGGTACCCCTCCTACAACAGGGAAAAGGGTATTATTCCACGCTGTTTGTGGTACCGAAGCCGGACGGCTCTGTGAGACTTATTTTAAATCTGAAATCCTTGAACACTTACATACAAAGGTTCAAATTCAAGATGGAGTCACTCAGAGCGGTGATTGCGAACCTGGAAGAAGGGGATTATATGGTGTCTCTGGACATCAAGGATGCTTATCTCCATGTCCCAATTTACCCTTCTCACCAAGGGTACCTCAGGTTTGTGGTACAGAACTGTCACTATCAGTTTCAGACGCTGCCGTTTGGTTTGTCCACGGCACCCCGGGTCTTTACCAAAGTAATGGCCGAAATGATGATACTCCTTCGAAGGAAGGGAGTTTTAGTTATCCCTTACTTGGACGATCTCCTGATAAGGGCAAGATCCAGGGAACAGTTGGTAGTCGGGGTAGCACTATCTCAAGTAGTGTTGCGGCAGCACGGTTGGATTCTTAATATTCCAAAATCGCAGCTGATCCCGACGACACGTCTTCTATTCCTAGGGATGATCCTGGACACAGTCCAGAAAAAGGTGTTTCTCCCGGCGGAGAAAGCCAGGGAGTTATCCGAACTAGTCAGAAACCTCCTAAAACCAGGCCAAGTGTCAGTGCATCAGTGCACAAGGGTCCTGGGAAAATGGTGGCTTCCTACGAAGCAATTCCATTCGGCAGATTCCACGCAAGAACTTTCCAGTGGGACCTGCTGGACAAATGGTCCGGATCGCATCTTCAGATGCATCAGCGGATAACCCTGTCACCAAAGACAAGGGTGTCTCTCCTGTGGTGGTTGCAGAGTGCTCATCTTCTAGAGGGCCGCAGATTCGGCATTCAGGACTGGGTCCTGGTGACCACGGATGCCAGCCTGCGAGGCTGGGGAGCAGTCACACAGGGAAAAAATTTCCAGGGCTTGTGGTCAAGCCTGGAAACATCACTACACATAAATATTTTGGAGCTAAGGGCCATTTACAATGCCCTAAGCCAAGCAAGACCTCTGCTTCAAGGTCAGCCGGTGCTGATCCAGTCGGACAACATCACGGCAGTCGCCCACGTAAACAGACAGGGCGGCACAAGAAGCAGGAGGGCAATGGCAGAAGCTGCAAGGATTTTTCGCTGGGCGGAAAATCATGTGGTAGCATTGTCAGCAGTGTTCATTCCGGGAGTGGACAACTGGGAAGCAGACTTCCTCAGCAGGCACGACCTCCACCCGGGAGAGTGGGGACTTCACCCAGAAGTCTTCCACATGATTGTAAACCGTTGGGAAAAACCAAAGGTGGACATGATGGCGTCCCGCCTAAACAAAAAATTGGACAGGTATTGCGCCAGGTCAAGGGACCCTCAGGCAATAGCTGTGGACGCTCTGGTAACACCGTGGGTGTACCAGTCAGTGTATGTGTTCCCTCCTCTTCCTCTCATACCAAAAGTACTGAGAATTATAAGACGGAGGGGAGTAAGAACTATACTCGTGGCTCCGGATTGGCCAAGAAGGACTTGGTACCCGGAACTTCAAGAGATGCTCACGGAGGACCCGTGGCCTCTACCTCTAAGAAGGGACCTGCTCCAGCAAGGACCCTGTCTATTCCAAGACTTACCGCGGCTGCGTTTGACGGCAGGGCGGTTGAACGCCGGATCCTGAAGGAAAAAGGCATTCCGGATGAAGTCATCCCTACCCTGATCAAGCCAGGAAGGATGTAACCGCAAAGCATTATCACCGCATTTGGCGAAAATATGTTGCGTGGTGCGAGGCCAGTAAGGCCCCGATGGAGGAATTTCAACTAGGTCGTTTCCTGCATTTCCTGTAAACAGGAGTGTCTATGGGCCTAAAATTGGGGTCCATTAAGGTTCAAATTTCGGCCCTGTCAATTTTCTTCCAGAAAGAACTAGCTTCAGTTCCTGAAGTTCAGACGTTTGTAAAAGGGGTACTGCATATACAGCCTCCTTTTGTGCCTCCAGTGGCACCTTGGGATCTCAATGTAGTTTTGGGGTTCCTAAAGTCACATTGGTTTGAACCACTTGAATCTGTGGAGTTAAAATATCTCACATGGAAAGTGGTCATGTTGTTGGCCCTGGCCTCGGCCAGGCGCGTGTCAGAATTGGCGGGCTTTATCCTGTAAAAGACCTTATCTGGTCTTCCATTCAGACAGGGCGGAATTGAGGACTCGTCCTCATTTTCTCCCTAAGGTGGTTTCAGTGTTTCATCTGAACCAACCTATTGTGGTACCTGCGGCTACTAGTGACTTGGAGGACTCCAAGTTGTTGGACGTAGTCAGGGCCTTGAAAATATATGTTTCCAGGACGGCTGGAGTCAGAAAATCTGACTCGCTGTTTATCCTGTATGCACCCAACACGCTAGGTGCTCCTGCTTCTAAGCAGACTATTGCTCGTTGGATTTGTAATACAATTCAGCTTGCACATTCTGTGGCAGGCCTGCCACAGCCAAAATCTGTAAAAGCCCATTCCACAAGGAAGGTGGGCTCATCTTGGGCGGCTGCCCGAGGGGTCTCGGCTTTACAACTTTGCCGAGCAGCTACTTGGTCAGGGGAAAACACGTTTGCTAAATTCTACAAATTTGATTCCCTGGCTGAGGAGGACCTGGAGTTCTCTCATTCGGTGCTGCAGAGTCATCCGCACTCTCCCGCCCGTTTGGGAGCTTTGGTATAATCCCCATGGTCCTTACGGAGTTCCCAGCATCCACTAGGACGTCAGAGAAAATAAGAATTTACTTACCGATAATTCTATTTCTCGTAGTCCGTAGTGGATGCTGGGCGCCCATCCCAAGTGCGGATTGTCTGCAATACTTGTACATAGTTATTGTTAACTAAATCGGGTTATTGTTGTGAGCCATCTATCCAGAGGCTCCTCTGTTATCATGCTGTTAACTGGGTTCAGATCACAAGTTGTACGGTGTGATTGGTGTGGCTGGTATGAGTCTTACCCGGGATTCATAAATCCTTCCTTATTGTGTACGCTCGTCCGGGCACAGTATCCTAACTGAGGCTTGGAGGAGGGTCATAGGGGGAGGAGCCAGTGCACACCAGGTAGTCCTAAAGCTTTACTTTTGTGCCCAGTCTCCTGCGGAGCCGCTATATCCCATGGTCCTTACGGAGTTCCCAGCATCCACTACGGACTACGAGAAATAGAATTATCGGTAAGTAAATTCTTATTATATATATATATATATATATATATATATATAAAAAATAAAATACAGTGCATATGGTGGGGGTTGGGAGGGGGCACAGTAAAGAACTTATTGAAGGGGGCTGGAGCACTCAGGAGCATACAAGATGGTGAAGTACACTTTAACTCACAGATGGGTGCCCCCACACTGTCTCAAACATTGCCCCCCAGTGTTTTAACACGACTGCTTCTGGGAGGAGGATCAGCATTGCGGACGTGATGTACTACGCTGCAACGCTTCTGGTAAGGGGTGTGGTAGCAGGGTGCTGGTGGCAGCAGGTATGTGGTTGGTTGGTCATTTTTAATGGTTAAGGAAAATACAGATTTGGGGAACATTAAAAAGCATATAAAAAAGGATTAGCACAATACAGAACATGGGAAGGGAGACAGCACAATAAAGAAAATATAGATGAGGGAGCATTATACAGCACATATTGGTGGGGCCCATACAGTTATACAGACATATAGACATAGAGGGGCCTAAACAAACATAACGTGCTACACACAGACATAGAGAAGCACAAACAAACAGACACATATGGACATACAGGAGCGCATGCAGACATAGGCACATACAGACATAGCGTGCCACATACGGACATAGAGGAGCACAAACATAGACACATATGGACATACAGGAGCGCATACAGACATAGCGTGCCACATACGGACATAGAGGAGCACAGACAGACATAGCGTACCACATACGGACATAGACACATATGGACATACAGGAGCACATACAGACATAGGCACATATAGACATAGCGTGCCACATACGAACATAGAAGAGCACAAACAGACACATACGGACATAGAGGAGCACATACAGACATAGCGTGCCACATACGGACTTAGAGGAACACAAACAAAGACACATACGGACATACAGGAGCACATACAGACATAGGCACATACAGACATCCTGGAGCACATACAGACATAGGCACATACAGACATAGCGTGCCACATACGAACATAGAAGAGCACAAACAGACACATACGGACATAGAGGAGCACATACAGACATAGCGTGCCACATACGGACTTAGAGGAACACAAACATAGACACATACGGACATACAGGAGCACATACAGACATAGGCACATACAGACATCCAGGAGCACATACGGACATAGGAACATATGGACATAGGCACATACGGACATACAGGAGCACATACAGACATAAGCACATACAGACATAACGTGCTACATACGGACATAGAGGAGCACAAACAGACATAGGCACATATGGACATACAGGAGCACATACAGACATAGGCACATACAAACATAGCGTGCCACCCTCTCCCTGGCGTCACACTCTTCCTGTCACCCTCTCTCTGGCCTCACCCACTCCCTGTCACCCACAGCTGTCACCGTCTCTCTGGCGTCACGCTCTCCCTGTCACCCACTGCTGGCTATTTTGTTGTCCAAGACTTCCATTAACTTAATAATGCCGCATCCACGGTGCTATTACGTTAATGGAAGCCTTGGACAACAAAATTGCATTCATGTTCTCCTCCCACTCCCTCCCCAGTCCCAAACACAATTTTTTTCTTCTATAAAAATGTACAATATATTAGCCGCCTGCTCATCACGTTTGATAAGCAGGCAGGCTGCGGGTATTGGTGGCGGCATCGAACTGAGATGCGAATTAGTTTTGGAGGGTCAGAGCAGATGATGGTGGGCGAGTTTGTAAGCCATTGGCGGTGGCAGGGGTAGCGGGCATCGGCTCAGGGGCAGTAACGGTCTTTGGCTCAGCGGCGGTAGGGGTCATCGGCGGGATTCGGCGGACATTGTGGCTGCAGTGCCTCACCAGTCACTGACCTCACCGCACGCCACTGCACCGGGGATCAGGTGTGACGCTGAGTGTATCTGGGGCCGTGTGGCACCCGGTAATCAGCATGAGGTTTCACAAACTCCTAAACTTGCCTCCAGACTCCCGTGAAACTAGGCAAGAAAAAAAGAGAGAGACATTGTTTCCCCCAGCACCTCAGAGCCGGATTAAGACCATGGGGGGCCCGGGGCACTTAAGAGAGTGGGGCCCCTAATAGAGAAGGCAGAAAATATATATATATATATATATATACACACACACATATACATATATATATATATATACACACACATATATATATATATATATATATATATTTGCCTCCCCAAGCAGCACACCCCCTGCCACACCGCAGATCGGATCTCTCTTCCGATCCGATCTGCGGTGCTGTGCTCCCCGGATCCCGTCCTCACTGCAGCAGCGGGCGCACAGACAGGACAGCTGAGCTGAGCGACGGCTCAGCTGTCCAATAAAGTATGAATGAAGCAGCCTGCCGCTCAGTCATTGGCTGGGCACGCAGGCTGTTTCATTGATACATTATTGGACAGCTGAGCCCAGTGGCGTACCTAGAAATTTTTCTCCCCCAAGCCAAAAAATCCTTCGGCGCCCCCTCCCCCCCATACCCCCCGTAATTGGCACTAGCAAAGATAGAAAAATGTGCACGCCGCAGGCGCGCGCCGGCAAAAAGGGTGTGTGACTTTGTCGAAATGGGCGTGGCTTTGCGTGGAGGGCGTGGCATTGCAGGAAAAGACTACCTTATACCCCAGTTTTGCAACCTGCACGCCCATACGTTGGCCACCACAGGAAAGAAAAATAATCCTGATTCATGCCCCTTACATTATTTGTCATTTTTCCTCCTTTTAGTAATGCCCAGTATACATTATTCCACATACTGCAATGGCCCTTAGACATTATTCCACACACAATAATGCACATGACACAATATGCACACACTGTAATGCCCCAGACACATTATGCCACACACCGTAATGCCTGTGACACATTATGACAGGAATCGCAATGCCCGTTATACATTATGCTACACACTGCAATGCCCCTGATACATTATAGCACATACAATGTCTGTGACACAGTATGACACACACCACAATGATCCTGAGACATTATACCACATACCACAATGCCCGTGATATAGTATACAACACACCGTAATGCCTGATACATTATGACACACACCACAATGTCCGTGATACATTATGCCACACACCGTAATGCCCATTACACATTAAGTTCTACAGTAAGGCTTCTAATTACTTTTAAATTACCTGCTCGTTGCCAGGGGTTTCATGCTCTTGGTTCCATGCACGGTGCCAGAGGTTTTCATGCTCAGGGTGTCATGCTCGTTGCCAGGGGTTTCATGCACTGGGTGTCATGCTCGTTGCTAGGGGGTAGTGCTTGTTGCTAGGGCCATGCTCCCAGTGCCACATATGCCCTTAGTGCCAGATATTCCCCTACAGTGCCAGGTATATGCCCCTAGTGCCAGATATTCCCCCACAGTGCCAGGTACATGCCCCCAGTGCCACATATACCCCCCCCCCCCAGTGCCACATATGCCCCCTCAGTGCCTGCTCCCCCCAGTGCCAAATATTCCCCCACAGTGCCAGGTATATGCCCCCAGTGCCAGATATTCCCCCACAGTGCCAGGTATATGCCTCCAGTGCCAGATCTTCCCCCCACAGTGCCAGGTATATGCCCCCAGTGCCAGATCTGCCCCCACAGTGCCAGGTATATGCCCCCAGTGCCAGATCTGCCCCCCACAGTGCCAGGTATATGCCCCCAGTGCCAGATCTGCCCCCCACAGTGCCAGGTATATGCCCCCAGTGCCAGATCTGCCCCCCACAGTGCCAGGTATATGCCCCCAGTGCCAGATCTGCCACCCACAGTGCCAGGTATATGCCCCCAGTGCCAGATCTCCCCCCCCACAGTGCCAGGTATATGCCCCCAGTGCCAGATCTGCCCCCCACAGTGCCAGGTATATGCCCCCAGTGCCAGATCTTCCCCCCCACAGTGCCAGGTATATGCCCCCAGTGCCAGATCTGCCCCCCACAGTGCCAGGTATATGCCCCCAGTGCCAGATCTGCCCCCCACAGTGCCAGGTATATGCCCCAAGTGCCAGATCTGCCCCCCACAGTGCCAGGTATATGCCCCCAGTGCCAGATCTTTCCCCCCCCCCACAGTGCCAGGTATATGCCCCCCAGTGCCAGATCTGCCCCCCACAGTGCCAGGTATATGCCCCCAGTGCCAGATCTCCCCCCCCCCACAGTGCCAGATATATGCCCCCAGTGCCAGATCTGCCCCCCACAGTGCCAGGTATATGCCCCCAGTGCCAGATCTGCCCCCCACAGTGCCAGGTATATGCCCCAAGTGCCTGCTCCCCCCCCCCCCATGTGTTGGAGGGACACGGACCGCATCGCGCGTCTCTCCTGTGTCCCTCCCTGGCTCTCCCCCGCTGGTCTAATACAGGAAGTGCCGGTTCGTGAGCCAATCAGAGCTCACGAACGGCACTTCCTTAGACCGGCCGGGGGAGAGCCAGGGAGGGACACAGGAGAGACTCGCGATGCGCTCCGTGTCCCTCCAACACAGCAGGGAGGGAGAGGAGACCGCAGATTGACATGCGGACGCTCGTCCGCATGTCAATCTGTTCTAAGGGAGCCGGGGAGCGGAGCACAGCACCGCAGATCGGATCGGAAGAGAAATCCGATCTGCGGTGTAGCAGGGGGCCCTTTTGGAAAGGGGGGCCCGGGGTACGTATCCCCCGGGCCCCCCCCTTAATCCGGCTCTGCAGCACCCTGAATGATAACAGTAACAAGATATAAATCCCACATAATATTAAAAATCAGAGATCTTGGTTACACATATTTGCGCAAATGTGTGAATAAGCCCCAAAGCCGCATCAAGGCATCTCTGTATATTTGGGGTCACTAGCACTATATCTAGGTGCAGATACTATAGTTTTTTCACTGGTATGCTGCCCTGGGCTTTCTGGCTTATGCTGGTGTTTTGGGGTGCCACACCCTGCACCTAGATATAGCGCTAGGGACCCCAAATTTACAGAGACGCCTTGATGCGGCTTTGGGGCTTATACATACATTTGTGCAAATATGTGTAAGCAAGATCTCTGAATTCTAATATTGGGGGTCATTCCGAGTTGTTCGCTCGTTGCCAATTTTCGCTATACTGCGATTAGTCGCTTACTGCGCATGCGCAAGATTCGCAGAGCGCATGCGCTTAGTTATTTTACACAAAAGTTAGGTATTTTACTCACGGCATAGCAAAGCTTTTTCATCGCTGTGCTGATTGTAGTGTGATTGACAGGAAGTGGGTGTTTCTGGGCGGAAACTGTCCGTTTTATGGGAGTGTGCGGAAAAAAGCAGGCTTTCGAGTTGCAAAATGCAGGAGTGGCTGGAGAAACAGGGGAGTGGTTGGGCAAACGCTGGGTGTGTTTGTGACGTCAAACCAGGAACGAAAAGGACTGAGCTGGTCGCAATGGCTGAGTAAGTCTGGAGCTACTCAGAAACTGCTAAGAAATTTCTATTCGCAATTCTGCGAATCTTTCGTTCGCACTTCTGCTAAACTAAGATACACTCCCAGAGGGCGGCGGCTTAGCTTGTGCAATGCTGCTAAAAGCAGCTAGCGAGCGAACAACTCGGAATCACCCCCATTATGTGGGATTTATATCTGGTTACTGTTATCATTCAGGGTGCTGGGGAACAATGTCTCTCTTTTTTTCTTGCTTAGAAATATCCCTCCCTTTCGAGCACCTGAATGATATCATTAAGCTGACTGAGCATCTACCATTATATATGTCTACTGTGAAACTAGCCAATGGGAGTCTGGGGGTGTGTTTAGAATGATTGTGTGAAGGCTTATGCTGATTTCTGTGTGCCACATGCCTCGAGATGCACTTGGTGCATCCGATTCCCCGGGGAACCAGTCAGCACATTTATTCCATACTGTACATGATAGCATATATGTTTATATGTGATAGGCGGTTCCCTCTACAATATATATATTGTACATATATACAATATGTATATACAATATGGTCGGCGCTGCATCCCCCGCTAATCTCTTTTATTGATTTAATATATTAATATCACTTGATAATGAGATCAACAGTAAAATGCAGCCCTTTGATGGTGAGAGGGCCACCCACTGCGGCCCCCAAACTGCATCAATTTACCTATCCCTGATTCAACATAAAAGTTAATAAACATGATATGATGGGCTTGTAGTGCTTCAAAGGTCACTAATATACTATCAAGGGGAGGGGGTGTCTCAGCAGTTCCTGAAAACAATTTGAAAACTATGGATTGTCCTAGTTGTTATTAATATGTGTATCTTAATCTGAGCTCTGGCATCTCTGGGTAAAAACAGGGCCAGATTAACAATGGGGCGAGTGGAGCTGTAGCTCCAGGCCCCCCATGAAAATATGCGAGAAGGTGCTGTTAGACATTAGTGAGAAGAAAAAATAATAATATTCTGTCACTATCAGTGGCCGTCCGAAGCCCCACCCACTCCCTCCCTCACCCCCTCCTAGTGCCCACATACCCTCCACCGTCACCATCTGGCAGATCCATCATCCAGCGCTAAGAGGCTGGCCACGAGCTGAAAACAGAAGGAGGCATTCCAGCCCCCTCCCTCACGTTTCCTTCCCCTCCTCTGCTCCTCCTCATCGTTGACTGTTGCCGGGGCTCAACAGCACAATCGCGAAAACCATATGACAGGGGGATCCCCCTGCTGTGGCGCTGATGACGGGGGACCTGCTGCTGCCGCGCCGTTGATGGGGGACACGCTGCTGCGGTGCCAATGACAGGGGGACATGCTGCTGCAGCGCCGATGGCTGGGGGACCCGCTGTTCCCAATGGTACACAGTGACACTTGTAGGGATGTTGATGGAGGAGGTACATAGTGTCACCCTGGGAGGGGATTGGGATGCCTGTCTCAACCCTTTCTCTCTCATACTTACTCACACTTCTTCCCTCTCTCCCTCCTCCCTTCTCTCTGTCTCCCCCTTCTCTCTCTCTCTCCCTTCTCTCCCGCTTTCTCTCTCTATCTCCCCCCTTCTCTCTCTATCACTGCCCCCCTTCTTTCTCTCTGTCTGTGTCTCTCCCCTCACCCCCTTCTCTCTCTCTCCGAGTGTCCACCTACCATCTCTCTCACTGTCTCCCTCTTCTCTTTCTCTCTGTCTCCCCCTTCTCTCACCTCTGTTTCTCTCTTCCCCCTATCTCTGTTTCCCACTTCTCTCTCCCCCTTTCCCTCTTCTCTCACCCTCTCTCTGTCTACCCCTTCTCTCTCTCTCTTCCTCCCCCTTTCTTTCTTTCTTTCTTTCTTTCTTTCTTTCTTTCTTTCTTTCTTTCTTTCTTTCTTTCCCCCTTCTCTCTCTCTCTGTCTCTCCCCTTCTCTCTCTCTCTCTCTCTGTCTCCCACCCTTCTCCCTCGCTCTGTCTCCTACCCTTCTCACTCTCTCTGTGTCTCCCCCTTCTGTTTCTCTCTCTGTCCCCCCTTTTCTCTCCTTCTCTCCCCCTCCCTCACCTCTCTCTCTTTCTCTCTGTCTCCCCTTTTCTCTCTTTATCTTCCCCCTTCTCTCTCTTTGTTTCCCCCTTCTCTCTGTCTCCCCCTTTAGTCTCTCTCTCTCCACCCTTCTTTCTCTCTCTCACACACACTCTCTGTCTCCCCTCTTCTCTCTCTGTCAACCCCACTTTTCTCTTGATGTCTCAGTAGTCTCCCCTTTCTGCCCCCTCTCTTTCCTCCCTTGCTCCATCTCTCTTCCCCTTTCTATCTCCCCCTCTTACTTCTCCCCATAGTGTCACCCTGGGATGGGATTGGGATGTCTGTCTCAACCCTTTCTCTCTCATACTTACTCACACTTCTTCCCTCTCTCCATCCTCGCTTCTCTCTGTCTCCCCCTTCTCTCTCTCTCCCTTCTCTCCCGCTTCTCTCTCTATCTCCCCCCTTATCTCTCTATCACTGCGCCCCCTTCTTTCTCTCTGTCTGTGTCTCTCCCCTCACCCCCTTCTCTCTCTCTCCGAGTGTCCACCTACCATCTCTCTCGCTGTCTCCCCCCTTCTCTTTCTCTCTGTCTCCCCCTTCTCTCACCTCTGTTTCTCTCTTCCCCCTATCTCTGTTTCCCACTTCTCTCTCCCCCTTTCTCTCTTCTCCCACCCTCTCTCTGTCTACCCCTTCTCTCTATCTCTCTCTTCCTCCCCCTTTCTTTCTTTCTTTCTTTCTTTCTTTCTTTCTTTCTTTCTTTCTTTCTTTCTTTCTTTCTTTCTTTCTTTCTTTCCCCCTTCTCTCTCTCTCTGTCTCTCCCCTTCTCTCTCTCCCTGTCTCCCACCCTTCTCCCTCGCTCTGTGTCTCCCCCTTCTGTTTCTCTCTCTCTCCCTCTCTCTCTCTCTCTCTCTCTCTCTCTGTCCCCCCTTTTCTCTCCTTCTCTCCCCCTTCCCTCACCTCTCTCTCTTTCTCTCTGTGTCTCCCCTTTTCTCTCTTTATCTTCCCCCCTTCTCTCTTTTTGTTTTCCCCTTCTCTCTGTCTCCCCTTTAGTTTCTCTCTCTCTCTCTCTCTCCCTCTCCACCCTTCTTTCTCTCTCTCACACACACTCTCTGTCTCCCCTCTTCTCTCTCTGTCAACCACACTTTTCTCTTGATGTCTCAGTAGTGTCTCCCCTTCTCTCTCCCCTTTCTGCCCCTTCTCTTTCCTCCCTTGCTTCATCTCACTTCCCCTTTCTATCCCCCACTCTTACTTCTCCCCTCCCCCCTCTCTCTGTCTCCCCATTTCTCTCTCTCTCTCTCTCTGTCTAACCCCCTTTTCTCTCTCTCTCTCTCTCTCATTTCTCTCTATGTGGCCCTATCTCCCTCTCTCTCTTCCACTCTGTATCTCCCTTCTCTCTCTCTCTCTCTCTCTCTCTCTCTCTCTCTCTCTCTCTCTCTCTCTTTCTGTCCCCCTTCTCTCCTTTTTCTCTCACTCCCTCTCTTTTCTCTCTCTCTCTTACTCCCCTTTTTTCTTTCTCCTCCTTTCTCTTTCTCTATCCCTCTCCCTCACCTCCTTTATCTTTTTCTCTCTCCCCTCTTCTCTCTCTCTTTCCCCCTTCCCCCAATCTTTCCCCCTCTCTCCCTCACTCCCCTTTCTCTCTTTCTCTCCCACTTACTCTCTTTCTCCCCACTCTTTTCCCTCTCTCTCCCCCTTTCTCTCTCTCACTCATCCTTTACCGAATGCAAGTATGCCAGGACGGTTAGTGTTAGTTTGCAGATAAGGGAGGTTAGAATTAGGCTGCAGGAGGGGTGGGGTAGGGTTAGGCTGCATGAGGAGAGAGTTAGGGTTAGACTGAGGGAGAGGGTAAGGGGTAGGGTTATTTACCAAGAAGTGTTGGGATTATGACCGTCGTGATGCTGCTGTCGGTATTCTGGCCGCCGGCATCCTCACTGTCACGATCCCGTACCCAAACCATAGAGGAGCATATACAGAAAAAGGCACATACCGATGTAGAGGAGCACATATGGACATAGAGGTGCACATATAGACATAGAGGAGCACATATAGACTCACAGGAGCACATACAGACATAGGCACATAAAGAAATAGAGGAGCACATACATACATGGGCACATAAAGACATAGGGGAGTACATATAGGGATACTATAGGCACATACAAACATAGAGGACCACATGAACTCCAAATTCTGACTTGCTACTGGAATTACTTTACACCCTGGATGCTGTCCCACAGCACAGGACACACACTCACATCACTAGTCACACCATCACAGCACAGGTCACAAAATAGGCCCTTCATCAATTTCAGCTCCAGGCCCATGCGGACCTTAATCTGCACCCTCCAAGCTCCATGACTTTGCAATGTTGTGCCTTGATGATTTGCCAACCACATATCAATGTGCACTAGTCTATAGAAAAAAAGTGGTCTAGTTGGCACCAGTTAAAAAGAGTCATGTGGATGAAGGTAGTGGGGTGGCCCTTGTATGCAGCCAAGGAGAAAAGTGGGGCTTCTCAAATCAGCCACAAAGGTAACACATATAGAAGGCAGGTGTGTTCTCTGATACTCAGGAATCCTTTGTATATAGGTTAGCATAGGCAAGAGGAAAGAGAAAAGAAATTATTTTATCTGGGGGATCTTTAAAATATATTCAGCTAAACCAGGTGGCTGTGAATTCTTGATATTTATGTGCAGCAGAGAAGTACAGTATATATATCGTCCATCACCATATGAAAAGCTAGTTTTTTTTATTCATTCCTCAACCTTTGGGGGGGTGGGGGGGACAGGACACTACTGCACAAGCAGAATAGTTCTGCCTAGCACCATTATTCAAGTATTTGTGGAGAGACTTCTTATAAAGAAACATAGGAATTTCAGAGAAGGAGAGCAAGCAAAATGCGGAGTCTCTGGGGAAAGGAGAACCAATAATCTTGTGACAAAGACAGCACAAATCTGACAAGGGTGTAGAACTGCAGGACTGTGGATGGAAAGAATCTAGGCCAGGTGTTGCTGTTGGCCAGGGTTGAGAAGCAGTTGATTGCAGGCACCTGTCAGTTTGTGCTAAAAGGGTTTCAGACACAAAAAGCAATGCTCCTGATGGTGGACAAGCTGCCCAGGTGATAGGCCAGGGAGTGGCTGCTGTTAGGAGTACTGGACAACTTGTGTTTGTGCACTGTGAATATTCTGTGAACTTTACTTTGCTGTACTTGACCTGTGAATCCTGCACCTGCTTGTGAAACTGCCTGTGGATGAAAATAAACTTGTCTTGGATTTTACTCTGGTCTATGTGATTCTTGTCACAATCTCTTCTGCCAAATCCAACACTGCCAACCAGAAGGGGGTAGAGGGTTTTGAACCAAACATCTGTAGAGCCTATTTCTCTTACGTCCTAGAGGATGCTGGGGACTCCGTAAGGACCATGGGCACTATAAAGAACTTTAGAATGGGTGTGCACTGGCTCCTCCCTCTATGCCCCTCCTCCAGACCTCAGTTAGATCCTGTGCCCAGAGGAGATTGGGTGCATTACAGGGGAGCTCTCCTGAGTTTCTCTGAAAAAGAATTTTGTTAGGTTTTTTATTTTCAGGGAGTACTGCTGGCAACAGGCTCCCTGCATCGTGGGACTGAGGGGAGAGAAGCAGACCTACTTAAATGATAGGCTCTGCTTCTTAGGCTACTGGACACCATTAGCTCCAGAGGGTCGGAACGCAGGTCTTACCCTCGCCGTTCGTCCCGGAGCCGCGCCGCCGTCCTCCTCACAGAGCCGGAAGATAGAAGCCGGGTGAGTATAAGAAGAAAAAAGACTTCACAGGCGGCAGAAGACTTCAGATCTTCTCTGAGGTAACGCGCAGCGGTAACACTGCGCGCCATTGCTCCCACACACAACACACACTGCAGGCACTGATTGGTGCAGGGCGCAGGGGGGGCGCCCTGGGCAGCAATAATAAACCTCTAGGACTGGCTAACAGGCATATATAGGCTGCGGAGGCAATATATATTAAAATCCCCCGCCAGTATTGAAAAATTGAGCGGGACCGAAGCCCGCCGCTGAGGGGGCGGAGCTTGATCCCACAGCACTAACCAGCACCATTTTCTCCACAGCACACTGCAGAGAAGCTGGCTCCCCGGACTCTCCCCTGCTGAACACGGTGACACAGGGCAAAAAAGAGGGGGGGGGGGGCACTTGTAAGGCGCAGTGAGTGTATAGATATACATATATTTATGTAAAAGCGCTGTTTATCTGGGAATCTTGTTTCCAGTGTCAGTTGGCGCTGGGTGTGTGCTGGCATACTCTCTCTCTCTCTGTCTCTCCAAAGGGCCTTATTAGGGAACTGTCTCCATATAGATATATCCCTGAGTGTGTGGGGGTGTTGGTACGCGTGTGTCGACATGTCTGAAGCGGAAGGCTCATCTAAGGAAGAGGTGGAGCAGATTATTGTGGTGTCTCCGTCGGCAACGCCGACACATGATTGGATGGATATGCTGAATGTTTTAAATGCAAATGTGTCTTTATTACATCAGAGGTTGGACAAAGCAGAGTCCAGGGATGGAACAGGGAGTCAATCCATGGCTTTGGCTGTGTCACAGGGCCCTTCAGGGTCTCAGAAACGTCCCCTGTCCCAAGTAGCAGACACTGATACCGACACGGATTCTGATTCCAGTGTCGACTACGATGATGCGAGGTTACACCCAAGGGTGGCCAAAAGTATTCATTATATGATTATTGCAATAAAGGATGTTTTACATATCACTGATGACCCCTCTGTCCCTGACACGAGGGTACACATGTTTTAGGAAAAAAAACCTGAGGTAACCTTTCCCCCATCTCATGAGCTAAACGCGTTATTTGAAAAGGCTTGGGAAACTCCAGACAAGAAACTGCAGATTCCCAAAAGAATTCTTATGGCGTATCCTTTCCCTGCACAGGACAGATTACGGTGGGAATCTTCACCCAGGGTGGACAAGGCGTTAACGCGCTTGTCCAAAAAGGTGGCGCTGCCGTCTCCAGACATAGCCGCCCTCAAGGATCCTGCTGATAGCAGACAGGAAACTACCTTAAAATCAATTTATACACATACGGGGGCCTTGCTCAGACCGGCAATAGCGTCGGCTTGGGTTTGTAGCGCTGTTGCGGCTTGGACGGATACCTTGTCAGCTGACATTGATACCCTGGCTAGGGAAACAATTTTATTGACCTTAGGTCACATTAAAGACGCAGTCTTATATATGAGAGACGCTCAGAGAGACGTTGGTCTGCTAGGTTCGAGAGCCAACACCATGGCGATTTCTTCTAGGCGAGCCCTGTGGACCCGCCAATGGTCGGGTGATGCCGACTCAAAGAAGCATATGGAAGTTTTGCCTTACAAAGGTGAGGATTTATTTGGGGAAGGTCTCGCGGACCTGGTTTCCACAGCTACCGCGGGCAAATCTACTTTTTTACCTTATGTTTCCCCACAGCAAAAAAAACGCCGCAATATCAGATGCAGTCCTTTCGGTCGCATAAGTCCAGAAGAGGTCGGGGCTCTTCCTTCCTCGCCAGAGGTAAGGGAAAAGGGAAAAAGCAACCTGCTACGGCTAGTTCCCAGGTGCAGAAGTCCTCCCCGGCTTCTACTAAATACACCGCATAACGCTGGGGCTCCACTGAGGGAGTCTGCGCCGGTGGGGGCACGTCTTCGACTCTTCAGCCATGTCTGGGTTCGGTCAGAGGTGGATCCTTGGGCAATAGAAATTGTGTCCCAAGGTTACAAACTGGAATTCGAAGACGTGCCTCCTCGCCGGTTTTTCAAATCCGCCTTACCAGCTTCTTCCCCAGAAAGGGAGATAGTTTTAACTGCTATTCAAAAACTGTGTCAACAACAAGTGGTTGTCAAGGTTCCCCTACTTCAACAGGGGCAGGGGTACTATTCAACCCTGTTTGTGGTCCCGAAACCGGATGGCTCGGTCAGACCCATTTTAAATTTAAAATCCCTAAACCTGTACTTGAAAAAGTTCAAATTCAAGATGGAATAGCTCCGGGCAGTAATCTCCAGCCTGGAAGGGGGGCGGGGGGGGGGATTTTATGGCCATAAAGGATGCATACCTTCATGTCCCCATATATCCCCTTCATCAGGTGTACCTGAGATTCGCTGTACAGGAATGTCATTATCAGTTTCAGACATTGCCGTTTGGGCTTTCCACGGCCCCACCAAGGTAATGGCGGAAATGATGGTGCTCCTGCGCCGGCAGGGAGTCACAATTATCCCGTACTTGGACGATCTACTGATAAAAGCGAGATCAAGAGAACAGTTGCTCAAAAGCATGTCGCTCTCCCTGAGAGTGCTGCAGCAACATGTGCTATCTTTCTTGGGCATGATTCTGGACACAGAATAAAAGAGGGTTTTTCTCCCGATGGAAAAAGCCCAGGAACTCCAGAACATGATCAGATACCTGTTGAAACCGAAAAGGGTGTCAGTTCATCAATGCACTCCAGTGCTGGGGAAAATGGTGGCGTCCTACGAGGCCATCCCCTTCGGCAGTTTTCATGCGAGGACTTTTCAGTGGGATTTTCTGGACAAATGGTCCGGGTCCTATCTTCACATTCATCAGAAAATCAGCCTGTCCCCAAGGACCAGGGTGTCTCTCCTGTGGTGGCTGCAGAGTGCTCACCTTCTAGAGGGTCGCAGGTTTGGCATTCAGGACTGGGTTCTGGTGACCACGGACGCAAGCCTCCGAGGTTGGGGAGCAGTCACGCAAGGAAATAATTTTCAGGGACTATGGTCAAGCCAGGAGGCTTGTCTACACATCAACGTACTGGAATTGAGGGCCATATACAACGGCCTGCGTCAAGCAGAAAATCTTCTTCGCGGCCTACCGGTTCTGATTCAGTCAGACAACATCACAGCCGTGGCTCATGTAAACCGACAAGGCGGAACAAGAAGCAGGGTGGCAATGGCGGAAGCCACCAGGATTATTCGCTGGGCGGAAAATCATGTAAGCGCTTTGACAGCAGTCTTCATTCCGGGAGTGGACAACTGGGAAGCAGACTTCCTCAGCAGACACGATCTCCATCCGGGAGAGTGGGGACTTCATCAAGAAGTTTTTGCAGAGATAACAAGTCGTTGGGGACTTCATCAAATAGACATGATGGCGTCACGCCTCAAAAAGAAGCTTCGGAGGTATTGTGCCAGGTCAAGGGACCCTCAGGCAGTAGCAGTGGATGCCCTAGTGACACCGTGGGTGTTTCGGTCGGTCTATGTGTTTCCTCCTCTTCCACTCATATCAAAGATTTTGGGAATCATAAGACAAAAAAGAGTGCGGACAATACTCATTGTTCCCGATTGGCCTCGAAGGGCCTGGTATTCAGATCTTCAGGAAATGCTCACAGAAGATCCGTGGCCTCTTCCTCTCAGAGAGGACCTGTTGCAACAGGGGCCCTGCGTGTTCCAAGACTTACCGCGGTTACGTTTGACGGCATGGCGGTTGAACACCGGATCCTAGCTGGAAAAGGCATTCCGGAAGAAGTCATCCCTACTCTGATAAGGGCTAGGAAGGAGGTGACGGCGAAGAATTATCACCGTATCTGGAGAAAGTATGTATCTTGGTGTGAGGCCAAGAATGCTCCTGCGGAAGATTTCCATCTGGGCCGTTTTCTCCACTTTCTGCAGACAGGAGTGGATATGGGCCTGAAATTAGGCTCCATTAAGGTACAGATTTCGGCCCTATCAATTTTCTTTCAGAAAGAATTTGCTTCTCTCTCGGAAGTCCAGACTTTTGTAAATGGAGTGCTGCACATACAGCCTCCTTTTGTGCCTCCAGTGGCACCATGGGACCTTAACGTGGTGTTACAGTTCTTAAAATCTCACTGGTTTGAACCTCTTCAAACGGTGGAATTAAAATTTCTCACTTGGAAGGTGGTCAGGTTGTTGGCCTTGGCATCTGCAAGGCGGGTGTCCGAATTGGCGGCCTTGTCTCACAAGAGCCCCTATCTGATTTTCCATGTGGATAGAGCAGAATTGAGGACTCGTCCTCAATTTTTGCCTAAGGTGGTTTCATCGTTTCATATGAACCAATCTATTGTGGTGCCTGTGGCTACGGGGGACTTGGAGGATTCCAAGTCCCTTGACGTAGTCAGGGCATTGAAAATTTATGTAGCCCGGACGGCTCGGGTTAGGAAAACAGAGGCTCTGTTTGTCCTGTATGCAGCCAACAAGGTTGGCGCTACTGCTTCTAAGCAGACTATTGCCCGCTGGATCTGTAACACGATTCAGCAGGTTCATTCTGCGGCTGGATTGCCGTTACCAAATTCGGTTAAGGCCCATTCCACTAGGAAGGTGGGCTCTTCTTGGGCGGCTGCCCGAGGCGTCTCGGCATTACAGCTTTACCGAGCAGCGACTTGGTCGGGTTCAAACACTTTTGCCAAATTCTTCAAGTTTGATACCCTGGCTGATGAGGACCTCATTTTTGCTCAATCGGTGCTGCAGAGTTATCCGCACTCTCCCGCCCGGTCTGGAGCTTTGGTATAAACCCCATGGTCCGTACGGAGTCCCCAGCATCCTCTAGGATGTAAGAGAAAAAAAGATTTTAAACCTTCCGGTAAATCTTTTTCTCCTAGTCCGTAGAGGATGCTGGGCGCACGTCCCAGTGCGGACTATCTTCTGCAAGACTTGTATATAGTTTTTGCTTACATAAGGGTTATATTACAGTTTTGATCAGTCTCGGAGTGATGCTGTTTTGTTTCATACTGTTAACTGGTTCGTATATTCCATGTTATACGGTGTGGATGGTGTGGGCTGGTATGAATCTTGCCCTTAGATTAACAAAAATCCTTTCCTCGTACTTTCCGTCTCCTCTGGTCACAGTTTCTCTAACTGAGGTCTGGAGGAGGGGCATAGAGGGAGGAGCCAGTGCACGCCCATTCTAAAGTTCTTTATAGTGCCCATGTCTCCTGCGGAGCCCATCTGTAGCCCATGGTCCTTACGGAGTCCCCAGCATCCTCTACGGACTAGGAGAAAAAGATTTACCGGTAGGTTTAAAATCTTATTTTTTGAGTGTATGAGAGTCATAGCTAAATTAACTTTTGAAGGGGTTAATGATCATCAATGGTGATGAAGCCAATCTGGAGAAAAAAGTATGTAAGTAGATTCTGAGTCAGGAAGTATATGTCAATCTCTTGGTAATTTCAAACTAATCAGAGGAGAGAATGGCGGTTGTGATTTCCCCTGCTTTCCTGAGAGCTACTGTGATTGTAGAAGACATTGTTTTGCTATAATCAGTGGTGAAAGGTCTAGAAAAATGTGAATGTACTTAAAGGATAATTTGGGTGGTCATTCCGAGTTGTTCGCACGGTCATTTTCTTCGCATCGCAGCGATTTTCCGCAAACTGCGCATGCGCAATGTTCGCACTGCGACTGCGCCAAGTAAATTTGCTATGAAGATTGGTATTTTACTCACGGCATTACGAGATTTTTTCTTCGTACTGGAGATCGGAGTGTGATTGACAGGAAGTGGGTGTTTCTGGGCGGAAATTGGCCGTTTTATGGGAGTGTGTGAAAAAACGCTACCGTTTCTGGGAAAAACGCGGGAGTGGCTGGAGAAACGGAGGAGTGTCTGGGCGAACGCTGGGTGTGTTTGTGACGTCAAACCAGGAACGACAAGCACTGAACTGATCGCACTGGAAGAGTAAGTCTCGAGCTACTCAGAAACTGCACAGAGAAGTCTTTTCGCAATATTGCGAATCTTTCGTTCGCAATTTTGATAAGCTAGATTCACTCCCAGTAGGCGGCAGCTTAGCATGTGCAATGCTGCTAAAAGCAGCTTGCGAGCGAACAACTCGGAATGAGGGCCTTGGGCCTATGTCCCACCATGTTTGCACAATCCCCAACAAAAAGTGTGTAGAGAATAGAAACGGTATCCCGATGATAGGCCGACAGTCAATAGGTCTACCACTAATAGTCCACATGCATCATGTCAACATGGTCAAATGGTCGACATGGCAATGGTTGACACAGCATATGGTCGACATGAGGTTTTTTTCTAAATGTTGTTTTTTTCCCCTCTGTTTCATCATTTGCCATCCATGTTGACTACAATTGGGAATAATAACCTGTGCCAAGTGCAGCAGTAGCGGAGTGAGGCACCTTGCCCAAAGCATGGGTCTTTGTGCTGTGATGGTGAAAACGACACGAAAAACCATTAAAAAAACCCCCATCATGTCGACCTTTTCCTGTGTCAAACTCTTCCATGTCAACCCCTTGACCATGTCGACCCTTTGGGGATGACCAAAAAACTGTCAGCCTATTCCAGGTCAACCTAATGATCCACACCCACTAGAAACACGTGCTATAGTAATTTAGAAGCATCTTTAAAGTATGTACATATGAAGTCTATAAGTGGCTTTTTCACAGAGATGTGATGCGGGCACTTTTTGTGTTTTGGTTTTGGCTCTAATTCCCAGCTCGTGTTTTGGTTATGGATTGGTTTTGCCAAAACTACCTTTTTGTGTTTTGGTTTTGGTTATGGATCTGGATGATTTTTGAAAAAACATAAAAACAGCTAAAATCACAGAATTTGGGGCTAATTTTGCTCATACGGTATTATTAACCTCAATAACATTAATTTCCACTCATTTCCAGTCTATTCTGAACACCTCACACCTCACAATATTGTTTTTAGGTCAAAAGGTTGCACCAAGGTGGCTGTATGACTAAGCTAAGCGAAACAAGTGGCCCAAACAAACAACTGGCCCATCTAGGAGTGGCACTGCAGGGTCAGACAGGATGGTACTTAAAAAAACTAGGCCCCAAACAGCATATCATGCAAAGAAGTAAAAGTGGTGTCATTTTTCTAAAAATTCTGCACCACCAAATTAATTGTATGTGCAAAACATGGGATGCACTGGAAGTTGCCCAGATGTAATGCATGCACAATATTGGTGGGGTTGTCCGATATCACAAAGCCCCAGGAAAGTCTCATTGGGGTAAGCCATTGTGCTTACCCCAATTAGAGGTTGTCAGCGGTGTGCCTCTTACCGAAAGCGGTGATACATAGTGTATCTAGGAACTAGGAACGAGTTGGCGTTTGCGAGATGCTGCTACTGTTGCCGCTGTTGTTGTTGCTGTGGGAGGCCATACATCTGCCCAGTGGGCTGTCACAGTCATATAGTCCTTAGTCTGCCCTGTTCCACTTGTCCACATGTCCGTGGTTAAGTGGACAGTGGGTACAACTGCATTTTTTAGGACACTGAGGACACTTTTCTGACGTCTCTGTACATTCTCGGTATCGCCTGCCTAGTGAAGTGGAACCTAGAAGGGATTTGATACCGGGGACACAGTACCTCAAACAATTCTCTAAGTCCCACTGAACTAATGGCGGATACCGGATGCACGTCTAACACCAACATAGCTGTCAAGGCCTCAGTTATCCGCTTTGCAAAAGGATGACTGCTGTCATATTTCATCTTTATCACAAAGGACTGTTGGACAGTCAATTGCTTAGTTGAAGTAGTACAAGTGGTCTTCCGACTTCCCCTTTGGGATGACGATCGACTCCCATCAGCAACAACAGCAGCGGCAGCAACAGCAGGCGTACCACTCAAGGATCCTCCGGAGGAATCCCGGTTAGGAGAGGAATCCTCAGTCTTGCCAGTGACATGGCTTGCAGGACTACTGACGTTCCTGACTGAGGAGGAAGTTGACGTTGAGGGAGTTGGTGGTGTGGCTTGCAGGAGCTTGGGTACAAGAAGAAGAAGGGATTTAGGTGTCAGTGGACTGCTTATGCTCTTACCCAAAGTTTCACAACTTGACACTGACTTCTGATGAATGTGCCGCAGGTGACGTATAAGGGAGGATGTTCCTAGGTGCTTAACATCCTTACCCCTACTTATTACAGATTGACAGAGGCAACACACGTCTTGACACCTGTTGTCCGGATTTGTGGAGAAATAATTCCACACCAAAGATGTGCCTTATTTAGTATTTTGGCCAGGCATCACAATGGGCTTCTTCTTCCCACGGACAACAGGTATCTTCCCCGGTGC